>NC_056573.1:8605002-8905002 GCF_018340385.1 Cyprinus carpio
CCCTCGGCCAGTCAGGGGTCTGGTGCCATTTCACCATTGTTCAGTGGCCAACCGCAGTGTCCATCCCTAGCCTTTGTGCCCGCTAGTCTTCACTTTGGCTGACTATATTTAGTCGATTATGAATATGCAATAGTGCTGAGAGTAATGTGGCCAGACACGCCACTGTCCGGCCCAATAATGTCAAAGTCATTAGCAGCAGGAAACAGGATCCACATGCGGGGGGATAAGGCCTTCAAAAAAATGTGGCCTGTCCACTCCACTGCCTGTCTTATATGGATGTAGAACAATGACCAGAGCCAGCGATATGCACCGCTTACTGACCTACATATAAAACATTCACCACATTCACACACACCCATTGCCGTCCGACAGAATCATGGGAGAAATGCTATATATCTGTCGAGATGGATGCAGAATTGTGCTCAAGGTCTTGTGGTCCTTCCCTGAGATTATGAATCTGTATAACTGTCAACATATAATGCCATAATACAATTAAAATCTAATTTACCCTTTATCATCATCAGAACCTCTCAGTATATCCAGTATTGTTTTTAGTGTGTTGGTTGGTTACCACAAAATATTACATAGACAAAATAATGGACTGGACAGAAATGTTTCATTATAGCTTAATTTTATTCTAAAACAAAACAATGGAAACAGTAGGCCATGTTCTAGTTAAAGGGATAGTTAACCAAAAAATTTAATATTGTGGTTGCATTTACTCACATCATGTTGTTACAAACCTGTGTGAATTTCTGGCAACATTGTTGACTTGACTGCCCAGACACTATTGAACTGAGCTAGACGATGACATCACTGAATCACTGAATCACTGACAACAATGAACTGTTTTCTATTGTTCTCTTGCATTATCAGCACACGTTTTTCCTGTTTTAACACTGTAAAGCTGCTTTGACACAATCTGTATTGTATAAAGCATTATATAAATAAAGGTGACTTGACTTTCTTGCGTGTAACCCAAAAGTAGATATTTACAGCAACTGTCCAAGCTGCTGTTTTTCAGAAAATGATTTTTTTTTTTTTTTTTTTTTTTTTTGTGAATAGCGTCTGGAATTTTAGTCTTTTACTCACATTTTTTTGTTTTGTGTATTGTTTTTTAGTTTTTTTTTATTTTTTTTTTTATAGCGTCTGGAATTTTAGTCTTTTACTCACACAAAGTTATTTTATGCAGTGTTATTTTTATTTTTTGTTATTGTTTTTTTTTGTTTGTTTTTTTTTTTTTTTTTAATTTTTAAATAATGTTTGTTTTTGTATTTTTTTTAATAGTTGTTTTTATTTTTTTTTTTTGTTTTTGTTTTTTTAAAATATTTATTAAGTTTTAGTTTAGGAATAGTTTACTTATTTTTAGTTAAAAAGAGAAATATTGCTTTGGCAACTATCTGAAATAAAATAAGTTTGAGTTTTATTTTATTTCAGTTAGTGTTTATTTTGTTTTATGGTTTTAATTTTAGTTAACGATAATGACCCTGATTGTGACCTCAGTATGACTTCATGACTTCAGTATGACTATAAAACTTTAAATAGAATATGCAGTTCAAATAGATTTTTTATTTGTTTGTTTATTTATTTATTTAAAAGCAATTGACAACCCCTATGTAAGGAATGAGAAAAGAAAGTATTCTCATAAAACTAAAAGATGAGACTCGCTATCTATCTTTATATCAATAGTGTCATCATCAAAGTGAGAGCACACATGTTTAGATCAGATTCTGCTGCTGTGAAGGAAATGCTTCTCATAATCACTCTTTGTGTATGAAAGAAAAGGGCAGCAGATGATATGAGGGTCAGGTGTCAACCCTTGTTCTTGGATGATTCCTACAGGAAATGACTTATGTTCCTCCTGCATGCCACACCCCATCCCATCACCCATCTGGGGTCCATCTTCAGTGGTAATCCAGCAATATGCAGAACCAACAAATAATCTGCCCAAATTTATATGGATGATTGGTCTTTGTGGTCTGTGATTAACTCATATGCAATGTAGCCTCTGGCTAAACATTTTGCACAATGTTCACCCAAATGCATTTTCTATAAGCAGCAGGTTCCTGGCCTCTGGTTTGCCAATTACATTTTTCATTTTATATTATCAGCTTTAATTATTATAGTAAAATAAAATAATTTTATTTTGTAGTTTTTTTATTGTATTTGATTTAATATATTAAAAAAAATTCTTTCTGGTTTGCCAATTACATTTATAATATTTGTTTTAAATGTAATTATTATAGTAAAAAAAAAAAGTCTCAGTTTATTTAGAAGCTGATTTAATATATTAAATAATAATGTATTAAATATATTATATAATATTATATAATATATACGCTATTGTACAAGAGTTTGAGGTTGGTAATATTTTTAAATGTTTTTGAAAGACGTCTCTTATATTCAGCAAGGCTGCATTTATTACTTTTTTATATATTTTTATATATATATATATTGTGGCTGTCAAATGATTAATCACGATTAATCACATCCTAAATAAAAGTTTTGTTTACTAATATATGTATGTGTACAGGGTATATTTATTATGTTATATAAATACACACACATAAATTATATATTTAGAAAAATTTTACATGTATATACATTTATATATTTTATTCATATTTTATATTATATATAAATATATTTAATATATAAACATAAAATATTCTTCTTAAATATATACATGCATGTGTGTGTATTTATATATACATAATAAATATACACAGTATACACACATATATTATGTAAACAAAACTTTTAATTTTGGATGTGATTAATCGTGATTAATCATTTGACAGCCCTAATATATATATATATATATAATCTTTAGATTTCACAGTAAAACATGTCTAACACAGTGAGAAGTATAATGCATAATGTGTTGTTGTTGTTTTTTTTTTGACTGATGAGAGTGGAATATATGTGAGCTTGTTATTGTGTATGTGTGCACTGTGTGCTTGTGACCCCACCGACGGGAGAGTGAGGGTGAGATGTTGATCAGGCCTGACAGGGTGTGATCATTACCGGGCCTGGCCAGCGAGGTCTCAGCCCTGCCACTGTAATGAGATCAGTGGGAGTCATGGTCGCTGCCACGCTGCATGACCCTGCTCATGCGACAGCAGTGCGCTGAGATGGCTAATTTAACGCCGCTCATCCAGGCACCCACCACCCCTGAGCCATTGCTTGTGTAGTGTGACCTCAAGCATGTGGAAAGCACATTCATGGGAAACTGACATTTGAGTGACTGTAGTCTAACAAGTAAGAAACACTTTAACTGAATTCCATCTCAAGCTCTTGAATTTTTGTCCCCCTTTTTAAAAGGCCATGTAAAGGACATCAGATGAACAGTCAATATCTATTCAGCATTTTTGTAGGCCAAAACCTGGAAAGTAATCAGCATTTTGAAAGAGCTGTCAGAAGCTTAATGGTGCTGCTTTAAAGTCATGTGACCGTTGTGTACTTTATTTACAGCCTACATTTAGCTTTTTACTTCTGCCGATTATGTTTAGGCTTCAAATCTGTGTTAAATAATGGAGATTATGATGATGAATAAAACATGTAAGAATCATCAAGTTGTTGAACAATGGAACTTATTTTCTGCAATAATCCAAAAGTCACTGGAACAATCCTTTTGGGGTTCTTGTAGACGGAACCAGGGTGATGCTCATTTTCAGCTTGGCCTACAAAAATACAGTACATCATCACTGCAGCTCTCTACTGTGTTGTTAGTGTCAACAAATGAAATTTCAAGAACAATTATTTTCTAACATGTTTCCCAAACACTCCCCCATCTGTCATTGGTTAATCGAACAGTCCCACCCTAAATTCAGGGCATTGCTTGAGCCAATGTTTCTGTCGGTCTTCTGGTGTGAAAATTTAAAATGCACCAATCTTTAACTTTCCTAGTTAAAATGTAACACTTTATAATAACTTTAATTTATAAATCATTAACAAACATTATATAATACTTAACAGATCATTAGTTAATATATATTCACATAGCTAGAAATATGAGATAATGTTCTTATGTAATGAACTTACTAAACATTACATAATGATTAACATATGGTTATGTAAATTAATGTAAATTGAAACACTTACATATGTCAGTAAACTTTGAGTTCATATGATCTTTATTTGTCTTTGTTGTTGTGTAGACCTCTATTTACACATCTTAATAATCTATTAATTAAAAATGAGTTATTTGTTAATTTGTTCACCAAACCTGTCCCTAACATTATTTGTATCACACCTCAGTAGCAGCAAAAGTTTTGTACAATTAATACAAGTTTTTAATCATTGTATTGCATCTATTAAAATCATTTGTAGATTTTCAATAAGTGCTTGATCATATGGAATTGATATTTTAATTACATTTGTAAGCATCTTAACTTGCATGAAAAAATGATTGGTTTGAACATTATCTAATGTTTATTAAGTGTATTAGCAAACATTAACAAGCACATTATCTCACGTTTCTAACTCTTTGAATATATATTAACTAATGATCCTTTAAGCATTATTTAATGTTTGTTAATGATTTATTAATGCAAGTTATTATAAAGTGTTACCGTTTAAATATTAAAAATGAACTTACATTTTGCATACAGTTAGTTAAAACTTTCTAGGACCTATATAGGAATTTTAATAAGACATTTTGTGATCTCAAATACAGTACCAAAGTAAACATAAGCAGGCATTCACTGGTCCTACATCTCCGTCTCCCCAGTTTTCTTGGCAGGAAAGACATGGACTCAATATAATTTAAAGTTGGCTGGAAGCTGCTCAATATTTGACTGGCACCAAAGCTTATGTGAGCTGAGCTCAGATAATTCAGCAGGTTTCACAAAGAAAGCCTTTGCAAGTGTCAGGAAGGGGATTCTCATCCCTCCTGTGAGTGGCTGATATGCAGAGGCTGTGTGTCTGGACCAGATGGCCTATATCTGGGATTTGTCCTGTCCTTTCAAACCTGAGAAGATCAGTCGTGAGATGGAATGCCAAATGACACAGAGGCGACTGGGGAGGCTTCTACAGGGCCAAACAGATAAAGAGAATTAAACGGAACTGGCCACAGATGTTCCTATTGCCCTTTTTAATTTCCCAATACACAGTGCTGGATTCACTGTCAATGCCACTGAATCTTCTTTCTGTTCTTCTGGTATATTGATGCAGGAAAACAAAATAGCATACGATATCAACGGGCACATGAGTAAAAAGTCACAAGCCCCTTTTCTGACTTAATAATAAGATTTGCCATTATAACAGCTGTGAATATTCACCTATAATGCCTGATGAGTTTGAAGAACATCTGATCAGAGATCAGAGACCATTCCTTCATACAGATTCACTCTAGGCCGTTCAGATTCCCAGCTCCATGTTGATGCTTCTTCTCTTCAGTCCACTCTACTTATTTTCTATAGGGTTCTGGTAAGGGGACTGGAATGGCCATGGCAGGACCTTCATTTTGTGCTCAGTGACCCATTTTTGTTTAGATTTATTTTTGTCTGTTTTTTGATCATTGTCCTGTTGGAAGATCCAAACATGACCCATTATAAGATTTCTATCAGGGACAGTCAGACACTAATGTACAGTTCTCCAGGTGTGATCCTTAGAGAGTCTTTGGTCACTCAAACTATACTTCTTGTCTTGCTTTAAGACAATATACAGTAGACACACATCCTCTTCCAGGCTGATTTGTTATATCTCCTGTTGATTTGAACTCATTTATTATTTTATATACAGTGAGAAGTAGAGAATCACAGTGTTGTATGAATTATGTCAAAATAATCATTTTTTTAATCGACATCTAAGTAAATGTCCTCTATGTGGAGATCTAGAGATTCTACGGCTTTTTTCAACAACAACATTCTCCCCTGTATAAGCAAAATAAGACCTGACAACACAGAGGACAATTTCACATTTCATTTTTGTTAGTGTTCACATCTCTCTCTCACGCGTTGACAAGTGGAAGATGTGGATGAGTGGGATTCAGGATGTTTAGGGTGAAAGTCGTGTGGGGCTGTTTGCGGTTTGGAGGTGGGAGACTGGGTCAGTATGGGCCTGTGGAGGTGGGAGACATGTTAAAACCCTTGTCCCCCTCACACCCGTCAGCCCCCCTCATTGAAGGCAGTGAGAAATGGCTGCCAGAATATGTATATATAAAACAAGCTGCCAGTACTCCTGAGGCTGACTAGCTTAAAGCTGTTCTGAGTCCAGAAGCACAAGACCCTGACATACCTGTGAAGTCTAGGTCTGACCTTGGCCCACTTTTACTCTCGGCATGAGGGAATGACAGAACTCAGAGCAGGAACACAGTGACATTCAGGAAGGTCTGTGTAACTAATATCACAGACCTTACTGTGATATTCAGCCCTGGATCATACAAAGATAAAGAAATGTATATATTTTTTCTATATATTTAAAAAGGTAATGTATTTCTGTGACGGTAAAGCTGAATTTTCAGCAGTATCCCAGTTTTCTGTGTCACATGATCATTCAGAAACCATTTCTGATTTGGTACACAAGGAGCATTTGTTTTTATTAAAAAATGTTGAAAACATTATTACTGCTTTGTACTGTTTAATATTTTTCTGGAAACCATGATGCATTTTTTTAGGATTCTTTGATGAATAGAACATTTAAAAGAACAGCATTTGTTTAGAAAAGAAATCTTTTGTAACATTATAAATGTCTTTACTGTCACTTTTGGCTAATTTAATGTTCTTTCTGAATAAAAGTATTAATTTATTTCATGTACATATATATATAAAAAAAAATGGCAGTGAAATCACGGTAATTAGTCATCAAGGTAAACAGACTGAAATGTGTGTGTGTGTGTGTGTGTGTGTGTGTGTGTGTGTGTGTTGCTCTGGGGTCCCCATATGCATTGTGTGTGTGTGTGTGTGTGTGTGTGTGTGTGTGTGTATATATACATATATAAAGTACAAAAGCTGTCACTAGGGTGGTACCTTTTTTCCAGAGAGTGTGTGTAATGTATCAGATTATTGGCACAAAGTTTCTAAATAAATTAATTAATTACAAAAATGTACAACACCAGTTTTTGTTTTGTACATTTGAAACTGTAATACAATTTTAAATTAGATTATTTTATGATTATTACAATTATCATTTACGCAAAAAATCATATTTATTATTACCAAACCATTTGCTGTGGAGATACAGAAGCAGATAAATTACTATTAAAAAATAATTTACAAATGATCAACACCTTTATTTGACTGCATTTGCAACTTACTCACTCTAGCCCATCTCCAAGACCCAAGTATAAACAAATATAGAAAGCAGTTATTTTAAGTTGTATTAATATTTCACAATATTACTGTTCTACTGTAATTTTGAGCTATTACATGCAGCCTTGGTGAGCATAAGAGACTTCTTTCAAATGCATAAAAAATCTTACCGACCCCAAACTTTTGAATGGTAACAAATTTGGTTTGCAGACAAAGTAAAATCGTGAAAAAAAATAAATAAAATACAACAGCATTTACTCAAAACACTGCAATATTTTATTGTAAGCAAAACATGCAACAAAATAAAAAGGGGTTAATTTGTTAAGAGCTGACTTTAAAATCTCAGGCTAAGAAATGATGTGATATTGGACCAGAAGTGTGTAAAATCTAAGTCATGGACTGAGTTGACTAATGCCAAATGTACCCTTTATAGATGTGATACACTATTTCTCCACATTTCCTTTATTGTTTTACTAAAATGGTCCCTAAACATGAACTGGAGAACAAGGAAAGCATTAAACCCTGTAAAAACCCTTTATAAAAATAACAAAACAGAGAATCTCAAAAAATACATACTGATGTGTATCAATACTGTTCAGTGAGCAATACAACATTTATTGATGATAATCATGTCAATTATGAGACAAAGTGTGTGGGAATTGTGGGGGAAATCCAAACACAATAGTCTGGACTTCTATGCTTCATATGGTACATAATCGTGAAGTCTAATAATGCATTTATAGCATGTGCGTTCAAGTCTATTTCACAATATATATATACATATATGTACATTTTCACAATGGCAACCATCAGCAAACTAGTGTGTCTTTTGTGTCATAAACGTATGTCATTCAAATAACAGATGACGTATGTTTGTATTTTCATATGGATTAGCATGATTATCTTCAAACTATCAAAAAAAAAAAAAAAAATACGAACTGGTGTTTCAGGTTCTTATTATTCTCATTATTCTCAATAATGAGAACAAACAAAATCAACAAACAAGAAACATACTAAAGCAAAAAAAAAAAAAAAAAAAAAAAAAAAGCATCTTCAAAGCCATTATTGAAGGCAAAGGCAATGAAACAATCTGTCACATATTTCTGTTTCTTATACATACATAAGCAACTTTCAATTTTTACATTTTTGGTTTTGATAGTGTATAGCGATGAACATTCCCAAACATTTCCCCCCAAAATCCATTAAAGAGGCGGAGCGTCTTCCTTTTTGGCAATTGTTCAAAAAGGTGTTTTTGGTAGAACACATGTTAGAGAGCACAAATTAACAGGGGATAATATGATATTAGACACTGAGGTCATATTAGCGATATATATAAATCAGGGCAGAGATGATCGTTCATCTCAAATCAGTGTTTGAAACTTTTTGGGTTCGGGGCAAAGGGTCCATAAAGATTAAGTGGGTGTATGGCGCTTTACCTGCATAAACACAGCTAAGAGTGACCGTTGAAATATCCAAATCCTATTAACTTAATGACTTCCCCATTTAAATGGATTCTGATTCAATGTACTGCAAAACAAACTTCATTACCCAGAGCCCCGACAGACAGGGATATATTTTCAACAAAAATTAGTTAACTATTGGATTTTTCAAGATAATTTTTTTCAATTAGGCAGAAGAGCTGCATCCGTCATGATTTCACAATGGAAACAGTGGCATCAGCAATACAAATTGGCCAAAAGAAATAAGACATGAGTAATCTGGAGACTCAGACTTGCTTGTATGTTGCATATCTGAATTTCAGACATCCCTACAAATGCTACAGAAAACTGGGGAAAAGCTCATTGTTTGAACAGCTATGAGCATATTTCATATTCTTTTACAGCGGTTACACAAAGGATTTTGGTTCCCAGCAATACTCAGCTGTAATGTTAAAAGTGCATTGCTTGTTTCTAAATCTGTAGACTTAGAGTTGGCTCTCATAGTTGAAATTAGAGGGGAAACGACGAGATGTCAGGTTAGCATTTGTTAAGACACAACCTTTTAATGAAACCTTCAATTTTTTTTGCTAGTGAACATAAGATAATAAGAAATAAAAATTGTAAAAAGAGAATATACTAAAACTAATTCAACTTTTTCAAAACATTAAAGAGCATTAGTGCTTGTTTTTTAATTATATGGGGTAGTAAAGGTCATCTGTCTGTATAAACCAAACAAATATATTGCTCTTTATGTCAAATTCCTTCACTTAAGGGAGAGAGGGAATAAGGGAGCGTTTGAAAGCAATCTGAAGTGAAAGAGGGGAGGAAATGTCATTATAGACCATAATGACTCGATGCTTCCACCATTTCCGGAATCAGTTATATTTTCATCTACTCGCAGACAGTGTCCTCAAAAACAAACAGAGTGAGGAAATGACTCCAAATGAAATCTACGACAACAGAGTTGTTTGGACTGCTCTCTACAATAAACATAAACCTGTTCCTTTATCTAATGGACAGCTTTTGATGGCTTTTATGGGGAAAATATGATAATCAGCTTTGAAATGGTATGAGTGACCTCCACACATCCTATTTCACGTTTTATACAAAGATGTATAAGAACAATCTGTTTTATTGGGCAAAAATTGTCAAAGGAAATACTTGAATATAGCTGAACTGATACTGGAAGGACTTTTGAAAAATGATAAAGGGAAAACAATAAACAAACAAAAACAAATAGTCAATATATCACAATGAACGAACAAAAGAGGCAATAATAATTGACCGTACCGATAAGGAGAGCTTCCTTTCAAGCACTATATCAAGTGTTACATTTTTTACATTTTTTTATTATTTTTTTATTTTTTCATGTATTTTACTTTTTTTTTTTTTATTTTATTTTTATTTTTTGATTTGAGGTGGAATGAATCGTTTGATTGTTAAATCATTGACTGTGGCCTCATAAGATTGAAACAGTCACAGGTTTGTTAGTCGCCCTGTGCCACCTAAAATACACTGTGAAAACTGTACAAACACATCTTTTTTTTTTTTTTATTCATAATTGTTTTCAAAAATCTTGTAAAATATCCCAATGTTCCACGGTAGTATGGCATGATTGTGTGTGACCGTGTAGGACGTTAATCCAAATCTGAGGAGGGTGGGTCGCTGGATCTTTAGTCTGAAGATCCCACGCGCTGTGAGGATGGATGGTGCGGATCAGTTGGAGGTGTCAGAATGGACGCTCCCGGGTCCTTCCGTGGGTGAGGTCACTGAGGAGGGTGTTGGGGCGTCTTGCCAGCCTCCGTTTGTCTTTTGTGAGGAAAAAACGGAAGACAAAATTATAAAGTGCATATTTAAAAATACAACGCATATCTGAATGCAAAGATATAGGTGACCCACTACAAACCCCGCTGTGAAATCTAAACAAGAGCGACTGTGATGAATTCCCTCACTATAAACACACTTTTGCAAGAAGAGAGTCACAAAGTGAGACAGTAAAATGAAACGGCATTATGCTGCGTATTACGAGTCATAGCGAGTCATTTCCAGAACATGATTTTCAAAAGACAGATGATGGAGGAATCAATTATTGCAAATTATCACATTGGCTAAATGAATGAAAGTATAATGGGCATCTAAAATAGAGGCCATTTCATGTCCGGGAGACAGGTTGCCTAAAGAGCATTTGGGGCATTAATAGCAATTTCCATGCCATCAGAAAAAGGACTAGAAATGGGCTTTGGCAGCCTCTTATTTTCCCAGCCTGTTATTTTAGATAGAGGCAGTCTGTAATCAAAAAAGAAAGAGCAGAGCGAGAAAGGAAAAAAACTTTTCAAATCTTCAGCTTTGGTGACACTCAATGTCTATTTCAAAGGCGTAATTACAGCGCATGGGTGAGAGGAAAGCTCCCCCACATAAATGCTTTATGTCTCAGGCCGTCATTATCCACAACTGAAAAAAAAACGGGAATAACTGGGTAGAGAAGGAAAAGCATCATGTTATTTAAGACAGTGAATTTGTTGGAAGATTGAGACACTTTCTCTGGCTACATTATCACAGCTTTGTGATGCAAATGTTCGGGCTGCTGCTTTCTTCTTCTTTTTTTATCTATGGTTACAAGTGTCCAGGTATAAAATGTTGTTGATTTAATTATTGATATTCAATATCGAACATGAAATCAGTTGAAATCAAACTCAAGATTTATGAGATTTATTTATAAGAAATGACTGCAAGAATGTTACTGAAAAAATATAATAATTAATTAATACGATAGAGATTACATTCAAAATATATGTGAGTTAAACAAAATTTGGCTAAAATATATTTTCTGATTTTATTTAATATTGAAATCTTTACATTTAAGGATTTATGTGTATGTAAAAAAAATGTGATAAAATGTCTTAGAATTAATTGGTTTTAGAAATATTTACATGGTAAATCTATGTGAATAAAATAAATGCTCAGATAAAATGTATTTTTAGATCAGAAATAATTACATATAAAATCTGTGAATTGAAGAAGTGTTTAGATAAAAATGTCTTTTCAGGTTTTTATTTAATTTATTTAATTCACATTCAAAATATTTTCAGATTTTATTTAATTCAGACATACTTACATTCAAAATCTGTGAATAATAGACCATAGATTTCATAGATTTTAATGATGAAATGTACATTTAAAAATGTATGTGAATTAAATACATTTTCTGATAAAAAATTTTACATAAAATGTGAATGAAATATTTTTCAGATTTAATTAATAAACATTTTATTCAGATGACCTCAAAGATTTATTTATATCACTGTAAGCTGTCCTGACAAAAACATGCTCTCCATCAGCCATAGGTGGCACAGAAGTGCTGGGTCACCTCCACAGTACACATTCGGCTCTGCTTCAGAGCGGCTATTTAGAGAGACCATGTTACTGTGTTTGTCTTTTTTCCTTTTTTAACTCCTCACACTTTGCTGGCTCCCTGTCAGTGCTGTTAAGGTGGCAGATGTGTGATATGACCAATGCTCTTGGATTGCTGTCCCAAATCTCTATTCAGCCCTCCCTTGAGACTGTCTGATCAATTTCCTCTGTTGGCGACACGGCTTGTCGCTGTGGATTTTACATGCTGGCCTCTGCCGTTTGCGTTCCCGTTTTCCCTCTCCCTCTCTCTTAAACACTCCTCCCCCAGTACAAAACTGATGGTTGGAGCTGCTCGTCTCCTCTGGTTAACACGATTCTTTTAATGTGCGCTCAGAGCTGTGGTGGAGGACACCATTGCAGGCTTTGAATTGCTGTTTATGTGGCTGAAGGAGCCATGGTAACGCTAACACAGATCAGCGGTCACATTTACGGTCACCTTGGTGACTGTTGCTAGTGTGCATATTGCTGCTGGCACCACTAATCAATACGGCAACAGAACAGATAGAGGTATGTTTAACCATATATGTATACACACACACAAACACACACTGTTCCATTTAAAGGTAAGGGTTCAGTGATTTTTTTCTAATGGAAAACAATACCTGTATTCAGTAATGATGCACTGCATTGATCATTAAAGGCTTTTACATTGTTTAAGATTTCAATTTGAAATAAAATTTTCATAACCAAATTAAGCAGCACTGTTTTCAACATAGAAAATAATAAAAATTGTTTATTGAGCACCAAAGCAGCATATTAGAATGATTTCTGAAGGATCATATGACACTGAAGACTGGAGTAATGGCTGCTGAAAATTCAGCTTTCCATCACAGGAATAAATTATATTTTAAAATATATTAAAATAGAAAACAGTTATTTTAAGTAGTAATACAATTTTACATTATTACTGTTTTACTGTATTTTGGTCAAATAAATGTAGCCTTGGTGAGCACTACTTTCTAAAAACATTTAAAAACTCTTACCGACCCCAAACTTTTAAATATCAGACTAGTGGCACAGGTCTTGGGAATCAGGTACAATAGCAAAAGACAAACACTGCACCCGAAATTGCATACTTCTCTACTATACAGTAGGCAAAAAACAGTATGTAAGGCGAATCGTATGTCCGAATTCATAGTATTCGAAAAACAGTAGGCAAATAATCCCCGGTTGACCTACTTCTTCCACCCAGATTCTAAAGTGTGCATTCTATGGACACTTTACTATCCCATGAGGCCACGGGAGAGGATTTCTGAATGGCAGTGGAGTTACGCAACTGACGCTGGATGGTCATGTGACAGTAACATCATGGCGGATGCAGTACATCCAAATTCCATTTTTTAACGGTTGTCAAGTAAATTCAAATTCAAATGTAGTACCTACATAGACAGGAAGCGATTTCGGATGCACTGAAAGAGTGAAGAGGCTAAGTTTGGACTTACATTGATGCCCTGTGGACTGTATATCTGACTGGCAGCGAGGCTTTCACTGTATCCGCCTGTCTGACTGATAACATGGCGAAGAGTATCCACCTGCACAAAGAAGAACACAACACAAACAAAAGACTGGGTCAGACAATACCGATACAAAACAAAGACATTTGTGCTGTGAAAAGGTCACCCAGATATCAAAAGAATATTGGCAACTAAAAAGGTCATCAAATGTTGAATGAAATGTTTGTGCTGCAGATATCAAACAAAGGATACAATCTGTTTCTGAATTGACACGAAAAATAAAATAAAACTAAAATCAGTGATTAGAGTGTAATTATAGGGGTGAATTTAGATAATTAAATGTGATAAAAAAAAAATCAAACCACAAATATACAACTTATAATAAAATATAATAATTGTTATTATAAATTGCAATATACAGTATATATATATATATATACAGTATATGTAAATTATTTGTAATATATTAAATATATTGTATATATTTTACTCAGCACTATCAAATCATGCTTATATAATCTATTAGAAAAGATTTAAATAATACTTTAATAATTAAATATATTACATTTATATATATATATATATATATATATATGCAACATGTATATGTGTATATGTAAATGAAAACATATATAAACCAAATAATTTATATTAGATTATATATATTTTATAATATATTTTCTATATTTTACTCAGCACTATCAAAATACACACACACACAAAAAAACAACAACACGTAAAATCTCTCTCGTGTAATTCTTGCACCACATGAACTAATTTCAGAAGATTTCCTCTGGGATTCCCGCACTGAATATTCATGAAGCCCCCTGAGCCTTTGGAGAAGTTACTTCGTTACCCTGTGTTTGGATGCTAGTGTGCTGGGCAAGGTCAGCCAGCTACGGTGGCGGATGTGACAGCATGACAGATACGCAAACCTGCTGACAAGAGCTGTATTTTTTCCAAGACTGTCTTTGATGGTCTATTCATTTGGAAGTTGACAATGGCCACGGAGCAGTGTACAACTGCTGGAGGCAAACTGTAACCCCAGCCCGTCCTCAAGGTCCGGAGGCCCGTCAAGTCAGCCGCAGATGAACAGAAACGTACACACGCCGGACAATATGAAGAGCAGGCTGGCACTGAGAGATGAACTTTATTGTGACAAGGATATATAACAAGATGATGACTATTTGATCAGTTATGACATAGACATGCCATTCAGTATTAATGGTGAAAGTTCCCTTGAAAATATGGGCAAACACAAGAACAAAATATTACTAATATTTTTTTTCAGAATAGCACGTGCTTGCCTGCAAATGGGGTTCAGTGAAAATCAAAGCACAGTTAACAAAAGTACCCCGTAAAAAGGCAGCAGCACAATTCTAAGAGTCCTTTCTTAGAAATGTAATAAATATAACAAAAGAATTTGAGCACTAATGGATGTAAACCACAGCTTCCAAGACATGATTTTGCGAGCGAGGCAATCAGGACCACCGTTATGACAGAACAATGTATGATCAGGTTTAACTGAATGAAATTAGTTCCGGTCATCTACCCTCTCTTAGCGGTACTCCCTACCTGTGACTGAACGTTGGCCCCGACTTGGGCCCCCTGGTACGAGTCCCCATTCAGAGACTGCACACTCATGAACAAGTCCCCGGAGTTCATGTTAAAAGAGCCAGCAGAACCTAAGAGGAAGAGAGGCCGAGAGAGAGAGACAGAGAAAGACAGGGATAGATAAAGATAAGAAACGGTCATGCAACAGTAAGATTGAAGTAAGAAGGGTTAGTCGTGCAGAGCTTTTACTATAAGTGTTGAAAACCTCACAAACTCGGTACCAAATTCCCAATCCTAAATCCAAGGTTAGAACAAGTAAAGAGATATTCTGTTATAAATGTTATAGTTCATTCAATCTAAAAGTACCTAATATTTCTGTTTGCTTTGTATATTTATGTCTATTAGGGGACTATGCTCTTATCTTAGCAACACATCAATGCCAAACTCTACTGGATTCAATTTAAGACTGGGAAAAACGGACATAAATATTTCTCACAATATATTTTTTTCCAATATCATTTGATATCAATATTTATCACAATATTCATTTCAAACCCAGGGTTCCCACACCTTGATTAACTTCAAATTCAAGGACCTTTCAAGGACTTTCCAGGTCCAATACCCTCAAATTCAAGGACTTGATGTGGGGACACATTTCAAGTGAGAGCGAGGTTACATCGTGTAATCTTTTAAGATACATTGTTACAGTTTTCATATCTCAAACACAACTATGCAAAAAAGATTCTTTTTTTTTGCATTTATTTTTGGCCATGATAGAGATCTGATATTCTATGTTGTATTTCTGTTTTGCATAAAACTGAAGAATACTCGGTACATCCTATACTGTATTCTAAAATTATCTGATATTAACTTTTGCATGGATTTTATTGTAAAGAGCTTAGGCTCATGTAATCAGAAGTTTAAAGATATATGAATATGCTTTTAAGTTTTTCTTGCCTCATGGATTACATTATCTTAACAAGTAAATTATCTTAACAAGTAAAGCAGTTCTGTGAAACATTGATACCATCAGTTCTGTGTGTCTGTGAAATGTTGACCATATTTTAGGTTACCATCGTGGTTAGTTAAAGTGTGCAGTGCATGAACGTCATGTAGGGTGACCACATTTTTAAAGGTTCCCCAAAAAAATGGAGAGGCATTTAATATACAGAGCCAGATCACTGGGGCTGGGCAATATCGGTTCATTATGGTTCATCTGCGAAAAGCGCGTGACAATCGCATGCGAGTCGTGCAGCCCGGTTGGTGGTTAAAGTAGTGCCCAAAGTAGAAATGTCATGTCTATACCTAAAATACATATTTTACTGTTGTGCATATTGATTATAAACACAGCTAAAAAGCTTCCTACCAGTGGCCCTCCTTCACAAAACTTAACATCTAGCACAGTTCAGCAGAATGCAAAATGTTTCATACAAGCATTTCAAACTTAACATCTAGCACAGTTTTATCATAGGCAGAATGCAACATTTGAAACCTTTAACCCATGGGGAAAAAAAAAAAAAATCAACCCATTAACAGTTTAAAAGTAGCCATAGGAAAAAAAATGGCTGCAGGTGTCAGACTTGACTGATCACGGGTTGAGGAGAGAGAGATGGCTGATAGACCATGCTGGAGGATTTGCTGCTCAACAGATTCTGAGCTTATTGACAAATATCTGACCTTACTTTACACAAAGCGTGCATGATCGTGTAAACAGAAGTGAAATTGAACAGTGGGCGCTTATTCAAAAGAGGTTTAAATACTCTGCGTATTGATAGATGCTCTCTGATGCGTGAAAATTATGCACTATATTAGAATGTTTGCGGGTGCGGGCGGGACTGGTAACAAAAATCACGGGAGCAGGCAATAATGGTCAGAAATTCAGTGGGAGCGGGATTAAGAAACAGTCCCTTGCAGCGCTCTAATACAAAAATGCACACAATCACAATTAAAATTTTGGCCAATTCAGAAATCCCGGTTGGAGGCATTTTTTTAGGTCCAAAAAGAGGACATGTCCAGGAAAAAGAGGAAATGTGTTCATTCTAACGTCATGGCAACGTACAACACAAAGTACCTCACATGTGAAACACATAACGTAACGCGTAAATGCGTGTAACTAATGTAAATCAAGCAAGCTAGTACACATAGGCCACGAAGTGTTGGGAATAATACAGATTTTTTTCCAGAAAACTTCTTGCACAAAATAAATTCAAGCACTTTCAAGGACCTGTGTCAATGTATGTTTATTTTCAAAAACTTTCCAGGGCCTTGAATTTTTTTTTTTCAGATTCACTAACTTTCAAGTATTTCAAGGACCCATGGGAACCCTGCAAACCATTAAAGGGGGAGGCAATGCATTCCACATATTTATCAGACCTTGAGAATTAATGTAAAAATAATTTGTTTGTTTACAAGTAAACATAACTTTTGACTTAGGGCCCAATGAAATCAGTTTCATTTTAATAAAACTTAAAATGTAATCAACCACAAATATAATAGTTTACAACAAATCACTGCATTTATTTTGTCAAATAAAGTGTTGCACAACAAACCTTGTATACTGTATGAAATAAAACATGGATGAAAAATAATCTTGGTCGTATGATATTACTTGATATAATTATAATAATAATGAAAAATTATTATTATTATTACTTCAAGAATTACAATTTACTGTAGGTAAATAATTTCTGTATTACTGTAGGTCATAATTCATTCAAGTTAAATCAAACTTTTATTTTGGCAGACTGTTGTGAAGACCTTTTTTGTTTTGACACATACCTGAACATCTAGATATAGGCTAAATATAAGAAATTACTCAAAAGTTTATTATCGATAATGTGGATTTTTTTTTTTCCACTAAATATTGATTATGATTTATTGCCCAGACCTAAATCAGTTGTCCATTCTAGTCTCCAGTGCACTTCATATGAGAAGCACTACACTTTTCTTTAATGCTAGACAGCATAATAAATCAGTTCCTTTCCAGTTAGGATGCTGTCTATATAGTAAGCAGACAGCAAGGTTGTTCACCATGTTTTAGAACAGCCCTGCTGAACCTGCCTAATGTTGTTTACTGTTCGCAGCTAATTTTTAAACCTGGACATGCTGCTCTTTAGCTGGTTGGCCAGTGGCCAAATCCCTCTAAAACCATCAAAACAGACTTGCCTGACATCTTGGCAAAGCTAGGTAACTAGCTAACCACCTTAGGCAAATTTAAGCTGTTTTGTTTCAGTAGGGAAACAAAGTAGTTCTAATGTAGTTAAATGCCACACATAGACATTTGTGTTCAGATGCAGAAACATTTACTGTTGTTTGGCAAATATTATGGGTAAAACCAGTCATTTTAACAGGAATTCATGCGTTCTGGAATTTTGTGTGTAGACAAAAATTTTCCCCTGCAGATTTCACATCGGGTTCAAGTTGGTCACACAGAAAGCTGCTTGGTTCAGAAGTGACTTCTGTGTGAGCTCTGCTTTATTCATTGCTACACTTTTGACAATGAACCTATTTGGCCGGCAAACCTTCACCGAAATTTCGCTAATCGAAATTGAAAATAGCTATTAAAGTGTTTCAAGAACAACAATGGGTGAAGGACCAAAACAGTCTTTCATTAATTCTACAGTGACATCTAAGATGGACAGTACAGTTACACTGCCACAGCCAAGTCATTCAGGTTGTGCTAATTGAGTCACAAAAGGAATCAAAGAATGCTATTTGTCTTTAATGGAGGAGAACTCCCAAGATGTTTAAGAGAGAGCAGGGCTTAACTTAATTTCTGCTTTAAAAGCCGCAGGGCACTAATCAAATATACATGGACCTCTAATCACTTCAAGGCTATATGACAAAAGGCTTGACCATCTCATCATAATGACATCCAGGAGGTCAACCAGACAACAGCTACTGAGCCAGCTAATAGCTTATGTGCGTTCACACCAGATAAAGCAAATACAATTTTAGCCAAACAACTGTTAAGTCAGCCTAGAAAAACTGAAGAAAAGCAGAAAATTGGCGAGTAACAGGTAAATTATTGGTAGAGGACAGCGAAAGTCTTATATAAGCTATGCTGCTGGCCAAGTTGCTGATGTAGATAAAGATGAGGGAGATTTGGATCTCATAAAGAGAGGAATACAGTAAACAGAGGACATTAAAGGCAGGCAATTGTCGAATATTAAAAACATTACCATGGTGAAGTGCTTATTTGCCAGATGATGACATTAAATTAGCAGTTTCTGCGCCACTAGCAGGGCTATATTCTAAAACTCACAGAAGACCAATGAAAAACGAACACAACTGTTGTTTGTTTGTTGATTTATTGCAATACTCACCGGCTGAATTTGGTGTGGAAGGCGAGTTGGCTTGGCTGCCGTGGGTGGAGACGCTGGTTGCGTTAGCGGCGGTTTTGGCGGCGTACATGTTGGCTTCTTCTTGGAATTTTCCAATATTTTTCTTGTATCTGATCCTCTTGTTTCCAAACCAGTTGGATACCTGAGAAGACAAGAATTAATGATTAAATCAGAAAGAACATAAATTCATTTAAACTTCAATGTTACTTGAGCTCTCTTTAGTTTCTTTGTACAACAAATTACTAAGCATTCATGTGTATTCTGCCTCTCTGTATGGGGTGAAGGTTGGTGTGTCTCACCTGTGAGACTGTAATGGAGCATTTCTTCGCCAGCTCCTCCTTGGCCTCTTCGCTAGGGTACGGGTTGCTGAGGTGGGAGTAGAAGTATTCATTCAGGATCTCTGTGGCCTGCTTATTGAAGTTTCTTCTTTTTCGTCTAATGGAAAATGGCAGAACAGAAAGAAAGAAAGAAAGAAAGAGAGAAAGCAAGAATGAGAAAGAGAGAGTGAGAAAGGGAAAAAGCAAAGCCAGTTTGATTCAGAAGCTACAGTACAGTGTTTAGAAAGTCCTTCACATTTGAACCTGCTGTGTAATTACAGTGGCTCCAGTAAATACATTTTATTCACACTTAAAAATTTACGAACAGTTGAATTCCATTAAATAGCATTTAACTAAGTGACACAATCACACTTTTTTATCAAAACATTTCATAAAAACGTTGTTGGGTTTCAAAATATATAATATATACTGCCAATCATTTTTTTTTTTTTTCAAGGTTTCCAAAAAAAAAATTATTAAGCAGCACACCTGTTTTCAACATGGATATTAATGTTTCTTGACCACCAAATCAGCATATCAAAATTATTTCTGAAAGATCATGAAACTGAAGACTGAGAGTAATGGCTGATTCAGCTTTGCCATCGTATGAATAAATTACATTTTTAATATATTAAGATAGAAAACAACTACTTTAAATGTCTTTTTTCAAGTTCCTTTCCAGTTAGGATGCTGTCTATATAGTAAGCAGACAGCAAGGTTGTTCACTAGGTTTTAGAACAGCCCTGCTGAACCTGCCTAATGTTGTTTACTTTTCATAGCTAGTTTTTCAACCTGGACATGCTGATCTTTAGCTGGCTGGCCAGTGTGCAAATCCCTCTAAAACCATTAAAACAGACTTATCATAACATCTTGGCAAAGCTGGGTAACTAGCTAACCACCTCAGGAAAATTTAAGCTGTTTTGTTTTGTTTCAGTAGGGAAACAAAGTAGTTCTAATGTAGTTAAATGCCACACATAGACATTTGTGTTCAGATACAGAAACATTTACTGTTGTTTGGCAAATTTTTGTGGGTAAAAACCAGTCATTTTAACAGGAATTCATGCGTTCTTGAATTTTGTGTGTGGACAGCTACTTTAAATGTTAAATAATATTTCAAATAATAGATCACATTTTTACTGTTTTACTCTGTTTTCTTAGTCTTTCTAAGCATATAAAGAGTTCTTTCAAAAACATTAAAAAATCTTACAGACCCCAGACTTTTGAACCATAGTGTATATATTTGGACACTTTACTTGAAGAGAAAACAGGGGTCTGATGTTTTAACAATTTGTCTTTTTACTTCATGTTTGCTATGAAATTAGAAAAACACATATTAGATGTAATATTAGATACAGACACACTTATACAGACCTGGCATCTAGGAAACGGGAGCGCAGGATCATGACCGCTTCGCAGGTGCTCTGTTTGAGCTGCATCTGGATGGAGCTGAACTTGCGATGGATGATGCCCACCATGCGCTCGATCTCTTTAGGGGAGATAGGCCGAGTGCGAGACTGCTCCCTCAGCAGGTTCATCACATGGGTGGTGAACTCATTACACGCCTGAACATGCACAGAGGGGCGGCACACCAATCAGTTTCTGTGCATGTAAACATAGCTACAGGAGCTGCTCAAATATCCTATCCTGAGGACTTTTTTGGTGTGCTAAGGCCTACAACATTTTGTTGCAGAACATCTGCGTTTATACAGAGGTCAGATCTCCAGAAGTCCAGACTCTGATCTCTCACCTGCTCATACTTCTCCAGTTCTGTATGGTAGATTTGACGGATCTGGGACAGCTTGGCCCGGTAGTCCGAGTGTTCGGCCGAGTTATCGGACCCGCCGCCGCCTGCCGCAGCAGCTGCAGCTGCAGCTGCAGCCGACCCGCCTCCTTTCTCAGGTCCTGACACGCCCTCGGCTAGCAGCATGTTGTCCAATCGCATGAGTTGAGCATCTGGTGGCTCCTCCTCCTGAGCTCCACGGATACTGAGTACTGAAGGGAAGAGAGAATAATCTCTTTTGTAGGTTCAACTGCTAAAACAGCCTTCAGTTACCATGCCACTGGAAATCCTGAAAGTTTTCAGACATATTATGTTGTCTATGGCTAAGTAGTAGACATTTAGTGGTCATTTCTGATTAAATGTATACTAGGAATAGTTAAGTTAAGAAGTGCAATGTCTCAATATGACACTTAAAAATGAGAAGCACACACTCACACACACATACTGTATATATATAATTTATCATTTGAATGACCTCCATTATAGTCAAGTTAATGTCTGAAATAAAATCAAAACAATAACATCACCTTGTCTCTTTGTGAGACATTACAGAGCTTGAGGATTAATATATGGCTTTCATTTTAATTGCTCTCTTCTTTGTGACAAAAATGAGGAACTATACACTGATTTTGGCAGGGTATGAGATAATAAAACTGTAATTTCATTGATTTGCACAATAATTTAGAATAAATTATTATATGTAATTTTTGGTTCTTGGTCTAATGAAGAGTAAAAGCATCACATTATTATTTAAAACATTAAACTAAATAATTACTAAGATTTAGAAATATCAGAGAAATGCTTTTTTTTTACTTGTCTGTCCACTATCCACTGATTATTTTCATAGCGGTTCAAACTGTCAGAATCTCTGGAAATCTTTCATTTTTTCAACTTAAGTTAATATATAGAATAAGTTAATATAGCATGAAACTTTGCTCTTTAATTTTAAAGCTGTACATGTATCAGTTTATATTAGCTGTGTTACAGTGGTGCTCAGTTCTGTGCCTGAACCTTACTGAAATGTTTCGCTCCACTGCTGCTCTGATATACATGTACTGTTCAAATTATTACGAAGAAGACCCTGTTCACCTGATTTCAATTTAAAATATGGTCAAATGATTCAGTAAAATGTGATAAACAGAGCTGAGAGTATTCCACTCTCTTATTGGTAGCAGAAACTATTATCAAATTAGCAGGAAACAAACAAGCAAAGTGTGGAGGATATTTAAGATTCTTCGTGGGGAATGGTTATTATTACACTACGAAAGAAAAGAAGATTATATAAGGACTCCTAATGGAGTTTTGGCTGTTTGTGCAGGGCTATTAGAACATTATAAACTGTTATTTCTTTGTGTGCCACTAGATGTCTCTCCTTCTGTTCTGTTCAGTGAAGGCAGACTGAAGGCAGAAAGCACCTGCAGCAGCCATTCTACCAGTAACAAAGAACACACAAATCCAGATTTACCAAGAATTTGACAAACAAGCAGCCATACGTTTCTGTAGAAGATCCACAGCAATAACAGAAAACAAAAAAAAAATGTTACTGCAAATAAAAAAACAATATTCACTGAATAGTTTATAGCAAAGATCTGTTTTGGTTTACAGTTACAGAGGATGTCAAGTGGTGACCAAACATATCAATATTGCTTACTATAATATAAACCTTCAATTAAAATTACAATACATTACAATAGTTTGGGTTCAGTAAAGATGTTATTTTAAATAATTCGAAATCTGTATTTCACAAAGATGCATTAAATTGATTAAAAGTGACATTAAAGACATTTATAATGTTTCCAAATATTTATACTCTAAATAAATGCTGTTCTTTTGAAAACAGTTATTTTAAATTGCAATGATACTTCACAATATTACTGTTTCTACTGTATGATCAAATAACAAATCAAAAACTAAATTATTACCAAGAGACCAATTAATGCACCAAGAGACAGATGAATGTGTGTAAATACAGCCTATAACATTCTAAACAAAAGATACAGGAAGAGTTTCCCCTCCCTTTGAATAATTTTGAAATATCACTATACCAACTATATTGAGCTATATGGTTAGTTATATATTTTTTAATTGCATGAAGCGTTATTTTTCTCTATGTGACCCAATCAGAAGAGACAGAATGCCAGTTAAGAGCTGCTGATATAAATGTAACACATATGGCTTATTACATATGTAAACCTGCACAAACAACCCATGCTTGATGCCGCTACTGCAGAAGAGGCAATGCAAATGTTCCTGTGACATCATTCTGAAGATGACAGCAAATGGCGAGGCTACCAGCATGCTGCAATATGTTTCCACAACCCGAACCCAATCAGCCCAGCCTCTTCCAATCAGCCCACTCCCACTGCAAATGTCAGGGGCTGTCAGAGGGCTCCAGAGGTCAAGAGTTCAGCGCATGGGTTGAGCGACACCGGCGAGGTCAGATTTCTCTAGAGACTCCTAACAGTACAGCGAACATCCTGCTTCTTTGGCGCATGGGCAAACAAAGTGAATATTTTCATAGCACCGTCATCCTGAATTCATCGCTTTAACTCTTTGACGATAACTTCAAGCTGTTTTCAAAAGATATTGCTTTGTTTTTCAAAAAAACCCTGACTGTCCAATTTCAGACTCGTCTCAACTGTCTGCCCACCCAACTATTTCACAACAAATAAAAACACGAGTGTATATCAATAGCACAACACAAGAGAAAAAGAGCAAGTCTTTTATGCCTTTATAATCGAAAGAGACAGCAACAGTGGAACGTGACTGGTGTACGGCATCGACTAAAGAAACCCAAGCCCAGAAGTGCGCAACGTTCATCTGGAGAGGAAATCTAATGAGGCAAATAATGATTTATTCATTTCAACCATATCCTCCAGTGCACAATTAAATGCATGAAATATATTAAATAAATACAATGAATGTGGGTAATCATACAATTCACTTTGCTGTTGTTTAATTACCCCAAACCGACGCAATGCACTTTATTTATTTTGACTCAGTAATGGCATGGCAATCGATTAGGCCGTAATGCTGCCGGCCCTTCGTGCGTGTGTGTGTGAGTGTGTGTGAGTGGTCTGTGCCCAATGTGCTGCTGATGTGAACTGAGCTGAACTCAACCACCCGCAGACAAACATTAACAGTTTTTCTGTGGAGCAGATCATTATCTCTTTCTGTTTCTTTCCTCTATCTATCTCCGTCTGTAGGGGAAGATAGGGTAAGACACCCACCTTCAAAACAATGTGTTTTCACTGATATAGTAATATTTTAGTTTAACATGTATAATAATGCATCAATTATGCATGCAAAAATGGCTAAACAACAACATGCCCCAAATCTAAATGTCAGTATACAACTAATATATATCACTTTGCTACTGAGACAAAATTAGATATTTTAACCTCAATAATCAATACAAATGTTAATTTTCTGATGATATGTCAACATTTATATGAGCATAAGCATGTGTTTAAATGAAATTTAAGATCAAGAAGAAAATTAAATGTGGGGGGTGGAACATGCTACCCAATGTTACCCTATCTTTCTCTCTTTTTTCTCTCTCTCTCTTTTTTTTATTTATTTATTTTTTTTGCGTGTGCTATTTAGCATCATGAACTGCAGCGGTTTTTTTGAAGTCTCAAATGGACCATTTCACTTTTGGAGGCTATTCTGATGTGACTTCTCCTCAGACAAGTCTTAATTTCACCCTCCCAGCAGTCACTTTCCTGAGCGTTTCCCTTTTCACAGCTGATTTGCCAATCTAGAACCCACGCACCTGATAGCAAGACCTAATTTCACTCTCTTCACTTCTATAACAAGGCCAAGCGGGTCTGGAATTCCCCAGAAAATCTCACATCTTCCTCATGTTTGTTAAATTGTAATCTTTTTAAAATGTATGCTCGATCACAAGGTTACAGAGTCTTGTAAATCCTCCTTTGGAACAATAAAAAAGTCTTCAGTTTAGGGGAAACGAGGCGCTAACGCAGTCAGGGGCTTCGAGCTAGGTTTAGTCAGGGGGGTTATCTTTTCAGTGTCTAAACCAAGGCTGGTATCAACTTCAGGGAATTAAGTTGGGAGTCAAAGAGTGGAATAGATTACTATTGAGACAGGAGCATTTGGCCTGATTTTTATATCAGAAAGACAGATATATGGCACACAGCAAACTCGTGGCTTTTTAGTTCTCAGCAAAATCTCCTTGGAGTAAAACGTGTGAATATTTTTCTGCAGTGTTCAGCATTGCTAAAAGTCAAGCTACCTTTTAAAAAACAAATTTAAATAAGCAATAAGGTATGTTTCTAATGTAAATATTTACCAAATGCTGCTCTTACACTAAACTGATCAGAAATAACCATTTTTATGATGGCAGTTCTCATGTGTTGTTGTCTGGCCCCAAAATTATTTATTAATTTAGCATCCTTTAAAAGAAACCTTTGGGCACTGAACTCGGGTTTGTCTGGCTGCAAATATACAGAAGATGGTTGATTTTTAAATTCACAAAAAAGAAACAAGGTAGTCAGCTTTAGTTAAAATACATCAGAAAATTAAGAAATCTGCAGGTTTAAAATCCTGTGTTTTTGCATCTTTGCTAAGTATTAATGTCTTTCAAAAGAAAAAATAAATAAATAAATTACCCTGAATTTTGAATGGTAGTGTAAATTCATTATTTTACTAAGCCAACTCATTTACCTCCTTCTACTAGAAGATCCAAGGGTAAGTCAGTGAGGCAAAGTTTATTCGTTTCTGATGTGGCTAGTAGGGCAGTTTATTGGCAAGAATCTGGCGATACGATACGTATCACGATACATGGGTTTATTGTGGCAATTTGGGTTTGTTTTTGGTATGATTTGTATGTAAGTTTATTGTTAGGAAAAATAAATAAATAAAAATTGTTTAACCAGAACACACTGGGATCTGCATTTGCAATAATTATTTCAACCACTTTTTGTGCATAACGAGTCAAGGGGGAAAAATCCAAGTGCTTGCAGGATTCTTTAGTTAAATGTATATGTATAAAATGTATTTTATGAAAACACCATATATATTTTTAGACCTTGCTTTAAAGGTTCACAGTTTAAGTTTACAATAGTGACATACAATGTCATAACTAATTAGACAAATAAAGTTCTTGCAGGATTCCTAAAGAAAACAAAACAATTGTTTCATTCTCAGAACCTTTCAACTTGAAGTTCACAGGTTTTCAGTTTGTATTTATGTTCCGCGTGGAAACAACAAGACCGTGACGTGAGCACTTCCCCAACTACACAGAATACCCCCACCACGAGAGAAAGCTGCAACCGTGCGGCGACCCTACCGCCTGCCGCGCCCCACGTGTGGCTCTTCATACGGGACACGGCAAGTGGCAGAAACGAGATGTCATCCTTGCACAGTCCCGGGGCAGATGTTACCACAAAAGACCAAATGACGCCACACTTCAGATTTGTACACTGAAACGGGAACTAAAAGAATTCTTTCATCCTCCATTAATTACAGCAAACTATATTAACGCTAACGATAGTGGCGTGCCCTAATGCTAGTATTTCCTGTCACTGTTTAAGTTCAGAGATGAAGACTGCTATCTAGCGGTTGGGATATGAACTCAAAAAAAAAAACAACTACCATGAATCTTGTATGTTTTTTTGTTTTGTTTTAAATATTGATATTCCGTTTTTGAGAATCGATACAGTATCGCCAAACTAAATATTGTGATTAACACGTGTATCAATATTTTCTTACACTCCTAGTGGCTAGCATAACAATATAAAGCCAGAGATGAAGTAATTGTCCTTCTCTGGCATGTTTTCATTAAATGGTGACAGGAGACAAATCCCACCTCTCTCTGTACTCATCTATAATTAATCTGTGAATGGAGGAGGCCCTATCAATGACATTACATTGTGTTAATAGCACCGGAATGAATGCACACACACACACACACACACACACACACACAAGTTACACTATGATATAAGGATGACAGAGGGACCTTCTCAAGCTATGGTCTTACTGTGTAAGCCTCTTAGAAACCACTTCATTCTGTCATTTGGCATTTACACTAACAAAACCACGATCCTATAAAAACTAGACAGAGAGATACAACCACAAAGCCAGCCAGTCAAAACAAAAAAATGCAAGCAAAAACAGAAAATGCAAACAAGCCGCCCCAGCGCTGTGATACTGCCCAGCCCCCTCCCTGGCCTCTACTCCCTGTGAGCGTCTTAAATGAAAGCATGTTTAATTAATGATGTTGAAGTATTCTGTCACAATTAGGAAGATGTATGGTTAAACAAGGTGCTTGTGATGGCCCTGACAAGGATGATGAAAGTTTGCCTTCCTGGACTGGCACTGGCAGCCAGCGCTAGGCCCTGGAGCCTCTCCAGATGCAGTCAATACAGTAACCTGAGAGCTGAGATCTACAAGCAGACTCGTGCCGTCAGCCAACAAACATCTAATACACCTCACTACATCACACACTTTACTGCTGCTTCACACACGCCTGGACAGAATATAAAGTAAAAACAATAGAGGTTTGGATCAGGGTTGATTTTTCATGCATTTGAAAGGACAATTTACATTTAATTTTAGGTAAGTTTTATGATGTATCCTTACAAAAAGTATCACTGTAATGGTACATTTTGCCTAAATACCTTAATTACTAACATGGATGCACTGATGTAGATGCTGTAAATAAATATTTTTTTTTAATTTATGCTTTTGTTATTTATTGGGTTTTAATGTTTTAGATTTTTTTTGTAAAAGTTATTTATTATTATATACTAAATTAAATTATATAAAACACAATTTACTGTTGATTTGGTATTTTGGTAAATAAGAATAAAGGTGATGTATAATTTTAATAGTATGCATAGCAAAGAGCATCAAAGCTTTGTAAATCTCTGGAGCCATCTATTCAGTTTTTCTCTATTTCTGAATTTCTTTCTCTTTTCTGTGTCATGGTGGGCCTGTCACCAACTCGTCCATGAGATCAAAAGAGGGACAGCGACATGCTAATATAACATTGCCGTCATTCATTACACAGCCTGAATACAGTGAGTGAGAGAGACAGACTATCTATGGTACAGGCAGCATAATAATAACATCCAGAGTTATTCAGCACAGCTCTGTGTTTTTCACTCTTTGTCTGTGCTGTAGGGACTCTGAATAGGTTTTGCTGATCTATTTTGTTCTGTGTTACTGTCACATGCTGAAAATCTCATCCCACTACACAAATAAAAAATGTCTCGCTAGTCCTGTATGAAACATTTACTCATGTTTTGGTTTATAGCAATAACAACAGAGTCTTAAGCAAGTTGAGTGTAAAGGGTATTGGTTTGGAAAAATAAGAAGTTGTGTTGTTTTGGAAGAATTAGAAGGTGAGTAATTAAGTTCAAAGTCCATTTGGAAAAACTCAAAACTTAGTCGTCTTACAGGGGGACTCTCCAAAATAATGAAAGAAAGGCTCAGGGAATCAGAGGGTGACAGAATGAATGCTGAAGATGCAGAGGAGGAGGAGGGGAAAGGGACTGAAATGGAATGGTAAAGTACGGTGTCAATTAAAAAAATGAACTGGAGTACACTGCTGTGATGACAGCTGGTGGGAGTCGAGATGACAGGCGTTACATTACGCAGCTTTGGTGGCTCCCGTTGTTCCCTTTATGGCCCCCCGTCCCCCTCCCCATGGACAGTGGTCAGCGAGACGGGTTGGGAGGAGAGCGGAGAGCTGGGACGCCACTGGCCTCCAAGCTACAGCTAATAACTTTGATTAGCATTAGCAAGCCTCCACCAGGCAGTCAGGTGCACACCACAAGACAATTCAGAGCTACGCACTTCTACTTAAAGACCCTCATTAAAAGAATTTGTTATTAAAACAGGCGACGCAAAGTGTCCTCGGGCTATCAAAGTCCTGTCTTTTAAGGTGCCTCGGAAACGTACCTCACTAGATCTGATCAGACTTCAGTTTGGCGCATTAAGCTAGTCGAGTTTATCTAGCCTTCGGGCTAAATTAGATATCTTTCGCTTGGGTATGTTTCCAGGACAGATCACAGGGACAAGAATACATGAGAATGGCTCATTTAGTTCATGGTGTTTGACACATAAACCATAAAACAACATCTGAACTTGTAAAAAAACACTATAAGTTTACAGCTTTTGGCTGTTGCTCAATAAAACTTCACTTTGACGCTCTGTATTGGCTTCTAACGGATATGTGTCGAGATTCTAGGGTTGCTCTGTAATGTCTGTCTCTTAAAGAGCTGGAGATGGGAAATGATCCCTCTGAAAGACAGCGACAGTGATCAAAGTCAGAATTAATTATGCACGCTTGACTCTCTCCCCCCTCCTCCTCTCCCAGTGAATTTTTGCTAATCTAATCGAGCCGGAGCGGAATGGTTTCCTCTCTGTCATCCCTTGCATGCGTTTGGTGCCTGTTTACTAAAGGGAGAGGTGCGTATGACTTAATCTCTGCTCCTTAGGGAATCCACCATCTCCCTGTATATTGCTTCCTTTATGAGGATTGCATGTTAGAGAGGAATTTCTCTGCAACAATCAATCGCCAAGGAAATCAAGTCAGCTTTCTCCTCGAATAAATACCTGCAGTTATACTTGAAGGCTGACACACACAAAGCAGCGAAGACAGCTTTGTAGGGATTGTTTACCCAAAAATGAAAGTAATTTACTTAGTCTTACTGTATGTTGTTCTTCACGAGTGTGACTTGTTTTATTTAGAATACAAAAGCAGATGTTTTGAAGAATGTTTACGCTGCTTTTTACCTTATAATGAAAGTGGATGGGGACCAGTGGATGTGAACCTCCAAAATAAAAAATGCACCATAAAGGCATCATAAAAGGATGTGTATTGTGCTTTTTACCTTATAATGAAAGTGGATGGTGTGAACCTCCAAAATAAAAAATGCACCATAAAGGCATCATAATAGTTCATAACTCGTTGGCTCTATTCCAAGTTTTCAGAACTTATCTTATCTGGAACTAGGAATGAAAATACCTGGTGACTTTAATAGCCCTAAAGCTGAAAAATTACTTTTTACTGAAGGACTTTTTGAGTGTAACCCATCATTTTATGGCTGAAAGATTGAAAAAATAATAATAATAATAATAATAATAATAAATAAATATATATATAATTAATTTGCAGACATTTTTAGATTTGCTAATCACACTAAGATATATTGTGATATTTATGATATATTGTTCAGTCCTAAGAGGAACATTATCCTGAAAATGTCACTTGCCTTGAAAATCTAGCATGACAGCCGTGGTCACCATTCACTTTCATTGGAAAAGAGAGCAGTGAACATTCTTCAAAACGTCTCTTTTAGAATTTCATAGAAGAAGAAAAGCCATACAGGTTTCTAAAAGCATAAGTGAATGACTATTGACATAAATATATGAATAAAATATGAAAAAAAAAAAAAAAAGATAAATCATGTTTGGGTAAATCTACAGTAATATTCTCAAAAAAGCAACTTCAGTGATGTGTCTAATGAGTACGTGTCATCAAATAACTCTTTAAAAATAATGAGGTAGCAGGACTGAGTGTGGTCATACTTTGATGTTCATCTGTGCAGGTGATGTTGAGAGCAGAGGTGAACGTCTGAGAGCAGTAACCTCACTCTGTTGTGGGTCTCAATACGAGTGACTGCATGTAAAAGGACCCCCACATGCTCGCCGAGGTCCCTGTGGTGTGTTTGTACGCGTGGCACATTTCATAAGGCTTCGCTCTTTGACTGGTGATGAGTTTATGGGAAAGTAATTAACAGTAATTAATCCTTAATTACCATAATTAGCCAAGTCGCAGTAAATTAAACCACATCTGGAGGCAGATGAAAGGGGCAACTGAAGCGGCCTGTTTTCTCCAGTTTTTTTTTACTTTATTTTAGAGGACTGGGGGCGAAACCAACGCCATCTGACAGCATTTGGTGGCGGCTACCTGTTTGATCAAGACTGCTGTGTTTTTTGCTCTCGATCCCATGAGAATGACTGAGTGAGTGAAGCTGAGGGGGATGGAGCATGATGGGAAAGGGGGAGAAATGAAGGATTCATTTCAAACTACAATAACCTCTCATCTCTAGGGGAGCATCTCCCTTAAGCTACGACACAAGGACGTGCAACATATGGCCACTCGCAGACACACAGACGACTGCCTGTGGTGTCTGGCTCCTCTGGAACATGGATGTCTGCATGTCACATATGACACTGGGTTCTCAGAGATAGCAGCCGTTGTCATCAGATAAATCCATCTTTGTGTGATCCCGAGTCATTTCAATCCCTCTATGGACAAATGCAAACATGACGAGTGTTTAATCAAATAAAGCCCTATTCGGATGGGACTAGTTTTCCCTGAGGAGCTCAGATAAATTTGTGCTTCACAGATGTAGTTTGGGGTTTTTTTTTTTTTTTTTTCACAACCAAAATTACGGAGCAATTTACCTATTGATTTTCAGCTTGGGCATCCTCTGGAAAATCCAGTCACATCCAGTCTGTGATTGTGCTGCATTATTATTTTTTTTTTTTTTTTCCAGAAAAATTCTTCTCATTTATTTTGACCTTTGTCGAATACTGTTTTGTGCTGTATTTTTTAGCTTTTTTTCTTGAGTATGTGAAGAAGTATGAAAAAATGAAATGATTTATTAGATGGTTTCATTGAGGGTGTGTCTGGGTATGTGTATGTGTTAAAAAAGGCTTTTTAAAAATAATATTTTTGTAAAAAGAAATCTGAAAAATAATGATTTACTAAGTGTATGCAATGTAAGAAAATATGTTATTACTATATTTGTACCAGTGTTAACTAAAACTTAATGTTTAATGGTTTAAAACAAAATGTTTTATTATTTAAAAAAAAAATACTCAAAATAAAATAAAAAAAAACTCAAAATAAAATTAAATATTAGATTTAACTTAAATGTAAATGAGAAGATATATTAGCAGCTCTGAAATAAAATAAGCTGAAGTTGATGTGCTAAAATGTTACTACAATTAAAACGGAAATAAAAGTACATTAAAGCTAAATAGAAATATTGAATAAAAACTAATAAAAATGACAAAAGCTCAACAAAACTAATAAAACTGAATCAAAATAAATACTATAATAGTATATAAATAATACTAAAATAATACAGTTGTTTACTTGATGTTTACAAGACAGAAATCTAATTTCAAATCAAAACTTTTCTTGAATATATATATATATATATATATATATATATATATATATATATATATATATATATATATATATATATATGAAATCTAATTTCAAATCAAAACTTTTCTTGACAACATGAATACAATGAGTACATGTAAGATTTTGCCACATGTTTTACACTAAATTTTTAATCATTGTCCCACATAGGTCTTGTTTATTTCAGTGGGTTTTGTAAGGGATACAGTATATCCACAACACATGACATTTTGTTACAAACACCCACAGCCAAAAAACAAAGAAATAATAAATACATAGTCCCATCATAATAAAAACTACAGAGATCTCAGTCTTGTCAAACCAGTACATGGAATCATCCTAGGTTAATAATGAACTCAAACATCGTAGAGAAAGCTAATCTCATCCCAATAGTGCGTAAGTGATGCACCAATATACTAAACACTCAAACAGAGAAATGAAAGTGCTCTGGGCTGTGGATGCTCGGCATGTGTGTGTCACTCTCTAATCAGTTATTTACACAGAGTGTGAGCAGATTAAAGTGGGATTAGGCTATTTGCCACACCCGCAGGCAGCCCATGTATCCATGTGCCTTCCCAGCCGCCCACTAAACCACAAAACCCTCCACAGCTTTACATCACATCCCTATCAAACAGCTCCGACTCTGGCACAACATCCGGCAGATAAGCACTTATCTGCAGAACATATTCACAAACACTGCACCAACATTCAACATTCAAATCATACTAATGTTCCACATTCAATCACCACTCCCCAGAATTCAGTGTTTCTGATGCGTCAGTAAAGCACATAAAAGAAGCATAAAAGAGTCCTTATGACTTGTAAGCTATATTCAGTCTTTTGAAGGACAAATATAGATTTGAGACTAGAGTTGGGAACCATTTTTAATGAATCAAACACATTACTGTTCAAAAGATCGGTCTGTAGTGTAAATATTTTAAAGTCTCTTTTGCTCACTTATGCTTAATCTATTTGAAACATGTATTGATCTAAATTAATGATTAAATTATATCAATAAAAAATACAATTAAAAAATGGTAAATTGTAAAATATTATTTCAATTTAAAATAACTGTTTTCTATTTTAACATCTTGTAAAATATAATTTATTCCTGAATTACTCCAGCCTTCAGTGTCACATGTTTCAGAAATCATTCTAATATGCTGATTTGGTGCTTGAAAACTTCATATTTATTACTAGTTTTGTGGAAAGCATGACATTTATTTCTCCAGGAAATTCAAATTCTTCAGTTTTGACAGGAATTAAATTTGTTGCTTTGGAATATATATATATATATATATATATATATAATATATATATATATATATATATATATATATATATATATATATAATATATATATATATATATATAATCTTCTTTGTGTTGCACCACCTTTGTGTTGTTGAAATGACACAAGGGTGATCAAATATTATAGAAAAATATATTTTAATTAATAAGAGAATTTAGAATTCTTGTAGTCTATGAGCCCATGCTATTTGAAACAAATGGTCTACATGTCTCTGCAGGATTGCCCCACAGTTGAGGTGTAATTTAGAGCACTGATAGAAGACGAGAAAAGTCTATTAGTGTACACGCTTGGACCCCGATTCTGGCGAAGAATCTGGATCTTAAATGACCCCAAGGTGCATAGCTGTAACAGAGGGCAAGTTCAAGGCACAGTTGTTCACGTAAAGCTGTTACTTCAATAACACGCTGCTAACATGATCTCACTGCAAGTGCGAGCTGGAGAGGAGATCTCACACTGTGTACCGAACTTGACACGTATTATGTAAACAAGAAAAATGAGATGGCCTGCCAACACTGAAACAAGCACCATCTCTAATTGGACTATAGCCTATAAGCTATTTTTCTTGGTTAAACTTAGGTTCTCCATACACTATAAATGTCTTGTGGAAAAAGGCACGTTAGTGTTTTTGAATCCAACTACTTAAAAAAATAGTAACAGGTCTCATCTGGAATCTGTGGAAGAAAATGTCAAGTTATCTTGCAAATGAAAGAATATTTGGCCACACACTTTATATCCTCTCACACATTTCTTTATTGTCTCTAGTGTCTGTCTCTCATTGGAATTTTCCATTTGCAAGCTGTGGTGTGCTGGCTTTGCTGAGGCTGCCTTGTTCAGTAAGCAAGAGTAAAACTACATTGAGACATCAAACTTCATAACAACTCCCATCCACAAGACACCAGGCTGCTAGAGACCAGTGTTTTGTGTGTGGTAAGCAGCAGGCCCTAGAGAATAGAGCTCTGTGCTCAGTGACGGGACTGTTTGTTTCAGTTACTGCCAGTCATAATTTTCACTACTCCAACATAACTAATGCCTTGCTTTAAAAAAAACAAAAGTTGTCGATTCCAAGATAAGCAGCCGCTTAAGTTGCACTGAAAAAAAGAAGAATATAAGATTCTATGAATAAGATTTATATGAACGTCAACATGAAAACTGATTATTCTTTTTTTTTTTAATGGAATATTTAAGTGATGCCTATGATCACAACCACTAACCGTTAGCAAGGCTGATTAGGTCACACAAATAAAAATAAAAAAAATAAATAAAATAAAATATAATTGAAATTGAAATTCCAGAAATATTGTTGCAAACCTGTAAGATTTTATTTTGTCTGTGGAACACAAAAGAAGATATTTTGAAAAATGCTGTGGTCCAAGCAATATTGGACCCCATTGACTTTTATTGTACCTAAACAACAACAATAGGACATTTTTTTTAAATATCTTCTTTTGTATTCCACAGAAGAAAGTCAGTCATACATGTTTGGAATGACATGAGAGTAAATTAGAGAATCTTTATTTTTGGTTGAAATATCCCATTGAGAAATTACTAAGAAATGTGTGAAATCTGGGTCAGGTGAAGCCCAAAACACAAGGCTTCCTTAAAACTAGTTATTAGTTGACTATATTGCATGAGTAGACTAATACGCAATGCACAGAATAATTGATTTTAAAACGATCACAAATTATATCAGTCGCCACACCCAAAATTACTTTAGTAAAACCAATCTTTTCTCAGAAGCAGACAGCATTCCTAGATTTCCCAAATGTCACATCACTGAGAAAACAGAATGAAATCTACAAAAAAAAAAACGTGATCCAATTTTTCACATATTCAAAGATAATTGTCACAACATGGGATTTTCTGTTCTGATTGTTTTGGGTTGGAGATTAGCGGCGCAGCTAATCTCGCTAATTAGTGCTAACAGCGTTACTCACTTGACTCCCCAGTGAGACGGGGACTCCTGCAGACTCTATGAGTTAAGAAACGAATGTGGCTGAACATGCAAATGAGCTCAAAGCGGACCGGGCTTCACGGAAAACCCGGGCCGGACAAAAACCGTCTTGCCCCGAGGTTCACAACGCTTCAATCACTCAATCTTAGTGGCTTATGTGGGTCGCATAACAGATGCACATGTGGGTCAAAGGGAACCCCCGTTGTCAATCAAGAGACAAAAGTAGAGAGAGGGAGGTCATTTGTAAATGAACTCATTAGAGAAAGTAGCGGGGGGTCATTTTTACATATCCTTCTGTCCTTGAGGCGATATGTATGAAAAATGAGAGGCAAGTCTCGGAAGGCACCGGCCATGCTTGACCCCAAAAAGGCGCTACAGCTAAATGGATAGCTGATGACAGAGCTACAATACAGGGCACTTCACATGTTATACAAACACAAAATAAAAAGGAGAAAGAATCCTGTTTCATCTGAAAATGCCTCAATGCGAAAACCAGTGAAGTGCATAACTGTCAAGGGGAATCGGAGGCTCGTCTCAGGGGCTGGTCGAATGCGCTAAGATCGCATAAAGCATCCTTATTCTCTCTCTCTCTCCTTCGCTATCTCCATTTGTCATTCTCCTTCCTCACCCGCCTGGCTCGGAAGCTTTTTCCCCAACCCATCCCTCACCGAAATGCCCACTGCAAATAAGCTATGCATGAGTCAACACAAAAGGAAATTGAGCAAACGCTAGGCGCGTTTGCGTGGCATCTGCTTTGAGGGATTGCAGTGTGACTAAATAGGCAGCTTTCTGTCGGTCAGCCCATCTACACCTGCCTCCCCAGCTGGACTGCCGCGCTCTCCTCCGCACACAGCCCATTCCAAATAACTCCCAGCTGCTGACTGTATTTTTAGCCCCGGCTTTTATTTTCACACCTGCGGGGAGTGTTTTCACAGTCGACTTTGGGCTTTCCCACCTTTTGGCTGCAGGCAGGTACAGTAAATGGAAACACGTGTTGTTTACTCATCAACTTTCATCAGGCTGTTTGTGTGAAGAACAGGGCTGTATCTGGCGAGGGCCTGGTTTCGAAGCGTTACGTGACGATCCATCCTTTGGACGTGTAGCTCTGAAGATTTTGCACCTGCATATGAAAGGCTTATTGTGAAAGCTAGGTACACAGTCATTTTTGTTTATGTCACACTGACAGGATATATACTGACACCTAGTGGCGTGGATGAAACATCATCCAAAAGCAACAGTTTCCACTATCAATACTATAGCAGTAAACTATGATTAATTTATTCCAAGAGCGAAAGTGTGCAGTAAAAAGCAGGTTGCAGAGATAAAGTCACTAGTCTTCAGTTGGTCATGTGATCAAAAAATGGTGGCCCACATGTAAAATATATCAGCTTTTACTAGGCAACTGATATGACTGGAGATTTCTTATTATGACTTTTTTTTTTCGCTATCAATCCACTTTACTATAGCTATGATTAATTTAGAGCGAACGTGTGCATTAAAAAGCAGGTTACTGAGATAAAGTATTCAGTAAAGGCCCATTCACACCAAGAATGATAACTATAAAGATAACTATAAAGATAACGATATTAGCGTCCACACCAGCGAACAATATCTTCTTTTTATTCTAAGCGCACGCTCGTCTGGCGCTTTAAATTCTCGAGCTCGTTACAGCAGGATGGATTCTGATTGGCTGTCAATTTTTTATCGTTCATCAGCTGGAAAAAAAATCATTTTGAAAGTGATTCCAACGATATCGTTTTTCTTTGTCTTTATCGTTATAGTTGTGGTGTGGACTCTGCTGTTCTTTAATACTGAAAACAATTTTTAGAACTATATCTTTATCATTATCGTCCTTGGTGTGAACGGGTCTTTAGTCATGTGATATAAAAATGGTGGCCACAATGAAGTGGTCCAATCCATGTAAAACAAATCCACTCTTACTAGACTACTGATGACTGGATAGTTTTTTTTAATTTTTTTATTTTTTTTTTATTATTATTATATCATCATTTGACATTATTTTTATTTAGTTGTAAGACTGTATAGACTGTAAAAGCACAAGAATGACAATAAATAAATCATTTTTACATTTAAAGGAAAATGTAAAAGATAAAAAAAGCCTTATTTTCAAGACTTATTTCCATTGTGGTCCTCTAAGCTTTAAAGATACATAACAGATGCCTAAAAACACTATTGTTTATGCATTTTACTTTTACATCTACATGTAAAATATTTACAAAAAAACGTATACTATTTCATGCATTCATATTTCTACTGTACATAGAAAAGAATATTTCCACATGAAACTACTAAAAATTCTTAAGTGTGTATCCTTGTATTACAGTGTAAATATATCATGTAAATGTAATCAATTTGAAACATTTTAATTATATATTTTTAGTGGTAAATCTTTTTTAATGAAGAAAAAAATATTTTGAGTGCAACTTTAATATATGCGAAAACTGAGCCATCTCTGGCAAACGGCAAACAGCGAACTTGACAAAATGATTTAAGCATGCCACAGTGGCACTTGGTATGATCTGGGCCAGCGCCGACATTAGCACGATAATGAATGCCAATTCCGAAACTTGGAAATATAGAAATAGGATTTTTGTAAGAGCACTGCAGGGGAGAAGCTGAAATATACTGGGGGAGTGGGAGGTTTCGCTTCATCTTCTCCATTCTCACGTACAGCTGGTTAAGGGTAGAGATGGTGGGATTACATTATGAGTTTGACCTAGTTGGGAGTTGCCTCCAGAGACTCAGATACTTGCCTCAGTGGCTAGGACTGGCTGTAATTTCTCCCTGCTGGTGAAGAAGAGAGAGAAAGACAGAGCTGGGCAGACAGGCCTTCGCTCAGAATCTCAGTGTTGATTCTGGGGCTCTCTGGGACATTGCTTCGTGGGGGCGGTGGTTACAAAGCATGACTGTGCTTTGGCTCAGGGGCTTTATGAGCTCCATCTCTCTCACACACTCAGCTCTGTGAACCTGCGCTTCTTAATTTGAGTCCGTCTATGTTAAACTCACATGGGCTTCTACCAAGGTTGGGCTTTGACCTTCTCTAAACAGTGGATGTGTAGTAAAAATACGCACAGGACAGGGCTCTCTGAAGTATTTTGGACCAGCTTACATGACCACATACTGTAACTACAAAAGAATGAAAACAAAGGTCTAATAGCAAATAAAAAAATATGTAAAGTGGTATCCAAAACCATAAATGCTTTGCATTTAAATCAAAACAACCTTTTTCCAGTACATTTAATATTATCAGCACAATTATTTAGTTAAAAATGTAATGGAAATGTAAAAAAAATTAGAGACAAAATGCAGAAGTGTTTTGTATGTATGTGTGTATTAATGTATTTTTAACTTATTACTTCATTCATTCATTCATTCATTCATTCAATCATTCATTCAGGGACATTACACTTTAATAATAAAAAAGTGCCAGATTAATGATGTAAAATGTGCCAGATTTACAGTAGCCAAGATGGCCAAACTGTAATCCATCTGTAATTTATTTATTATTTTATTAAAACTATTTAACTTATATTACATCAATAAATTACTTTGATTATTTGATTACTTTGACGTATTACTTTGTTTTAATTCATTACTGTGATTATTATGACAAATACATAATGCAAAAGTTTTTTACTTTTTATTCTACCTCAAAATGTAATAATAAAGCCATAAGCCAGGGTTTTCAATGTTTTAAGAACAGTTAGCTATATACCTGGAAAGGTAAAATAAAAACACAGCAACAAAATGTAATAAATTATTGATAACAAATAATACTTTTCTGCCAAGAAATACAGTTCTTCAAACATTTAGCAGAAAAGCTGCCAAGCAACACATATGCAGAACACACAAAGGTCATAGGAATAAATTTATGAAGATTTTTACAACAGCTTTGAATTAAAAAAAAAAAAAAAAACATTGTTCAAGATTTAAATTATACTTTGAATCAAATTTTCAATATGTTCTTTAGGAACCCACTATACACGGCACACGTTAGCAGTTTGTAATGCAATTGTTTTTATGTACTGTTCCTGCACCATCTTAAAATGACATTTAATATTGGTTAAAAACAAAACCAATTTTATGTTGAGTTTCAGTCGATATAGTCAACAGATGCTGACAAACAGGTGCAGAATAATGACAGGGAAAATGAAACAAGAGATGTCATTCGGAAATATAAAAAAGTCACTTTATATTCAGTTTCAGTTCATCCTGAAGGTACACATTTTGAATTAGTATTTGAATGAGTAAAAAAGAACAAAAGAATAAATCAGGGAATAAGTCAAAACAGATATAGCTTTCTTTTTTCCTGCAGGTGTGTGCTTCTTTCGCTCTCCATCTCCTGTGTCAGAGCCAGCTAGCCTTTATCAGAGGGGTTGAGGGGAAATGTGCTCTAACCAGATTAGCCTCTGCTCTGTGCCAAGGTTATAAACAGCCTGTTATCAGCCTCCCAAACAGAGGAATCCACACTGTATCAGCACCCAAACATATGGGGCCACACAAAGACAGACAGGCCCTGATGGGCACCTCATTTTAATTGCAATGAAAACAGCATTTGAACATCTTTCAGGAGACTCGGGAGTATATATTTCCCAGTGTCCCTGCCTCCTTGTGTCTGAGATGTACATACACCGTGTTTCAAGATGAGGGTTTTTGTGTCGTCTCTGAAGGTCATTATTCATTTTCCTTGTTTAACTTCTATCACATTTATTCAGCTTAATTGATCTTTGTTCAGCATTCAATCTGGTCCCAAGGCTTTCATCTGTGTGCACAGCTCCAATATTCAATAGCTCTGTTATCTGAGACACTTCTTACTTCATTTTAAGCAGCGATGTGATTAATATTCACTGGGTGGCAGTTAATTCAGTTCAGAAACATAAAAGAGGACTACACAAATGGGTGCACGTGATGGGACATTTCGTGTGAGATATAACACCTTTTTAAATAATACAGCGCTAATTGAAAAGAGGAAACTATGTTCTAGCAAATTTGGAAATGGAGGTGATATTAAGTCTTTCTGAAATGGTATAGATTGTTTCAGGTTTGGCCTACAGTTTATAATAGCTTTCTAAGCTATTACGGAGGACAGCCAGATTGAGCGGTAATGGCCTTGGTAGCCATGGAAACATTATCATGGTAGTAAAATGCTACATGACATCAAGAGCACAGCGAATCGATGAAAATAAACAGCATTATGTCTGATCCACCATGAAATCCCAGAGTTTAGAACGCAAATTTATGAATGAATTACCTGACCGTCAGGTTTAGCGAGACTCTCGCTTGGCAGAAGTGCAGTGCTGACGCCCCCAGTACGCCCCGTGCCTGGGAAACTCATCCACGGGAAAAAGCAATAAATTCCTAATTTTTTATATACTGCCCACAGATTTAAAAGTCTTGTTCAATAAACTTTAAAATGTCACAGAGGGGCAATAACCGACTTCACATAAAAGCCTGGGTCTCGAAAAAGCTATGCAAAAATGGCAGAGTCCTTTTCCTCGAATGCAATAAAGTTTTATATGTTTCAATCGGCCATAAAAAATGGTTTTGCAGGTTGTCAACAGGGGAATAATTGTTACATTTTATTAATATTAGCACATCATCCAACAGGCTCTTTCTTGCAACGTCAATCTTCAGTCTGAATGTGAAAGGACAGGCTCTCACAAAACAGAATTCACTCAGAATTGAATTTGAACTGAATGTGAAATTAGTGAAAATAGTTCTGTGAACTAATAGTACTTACAGAGTAGGAAAAGACCAGACTGAAATGATGATACACATGGGTACAATCTGAAGAAATCATGTCAGGATATTACATATGTAACAGATATAACAGTCTAAAGTTTGAACATATCAATTCAGGCTTCTTATGATCTTAAAGCCTTAGGTTTAGGTAACTTTTTTATTAATTTAGCAGAAAAAATATCAATTGTGCCCACATACAGGTACAAGTACAGGTGTTTGAAAGTTTGCATTAAAATTGATCAAACGTGACAGTAAAGACATTTATTGCATTTATAGAAAAGTAAAGTAAAGACATTTATATAACATTACAAATAATATAAAGAAAAAATAATAATAATCAGCACAACTAATTTCATTATTGATAATAAATGTTACCTGAGCATTAAATTAACATATTAGAATGACTTTGGAAGGATCATGTGACCCTGAAGACTGGAGTAATGGCTGATGAAAATTAAGCTTTGCCATCACAGGAAGAAAAAAATTATAATAATAATACATATTAAAACAGAAAACATTTTTATTATTGTAATAATGCTTCACAATGTTATTGTTTTACTGTATTTTTGATCAAATATATTCAGCCTTGGTGAGCATTAGAAACTTCTTTCAAAACATTAAAACAAATCTTTCTGACTCCAAACATCTGAAGGGTAGTAAATGAATTTCTTTTCGTCCGGAAAAACAGAAATGATTTGTAAAAAAAAAAAAAAAAAAAAACTCTTGAAAGTTCTTAGTGCAAGGATAAAGATATATAGTTTTAATTTCTTAAATATATTATATGTTTGTGAAGTCTACATAATTCCCATACTTCCATTTATTCCAGTTATTTCATAGTCTTGATGACTTTCTACTATTCTAACATGTCACATTTAGTAATAATAAAGAAGGCATGTTAAAGATTGTGAATTTTTGTACTAATGATGGTATTAAAATTGAGGGTTTGATATCCTCTTTTTGCTTGTATATTTTAACATGTAGACTTCCAGCCTAGAGTATAATCTAGTAAATATCAATGCACTTTTGTTAAACATAATTTCTTAAGCAGGTGAAGAACCGTGACCACATACGTCCCTCTGTTTGCATAAATGTCAGTGTATCAAGAGTTTGCGTGGCTGAGTCAGAGTGCTAGTCTAGGCAGACATCTCGGAGCATCCTAGGCTCTCATTAGATCAGTGGCTGCTGTCAGGACGCCCGCCCGCCCGGCGATGTGCTTCTGCTCTGGCTGACTGGCACACAAACACTCCTGGTGTCTGTGCATCTTCAGCCACATGTGAAAAAGGAAAGGCATTGAGGGGTTAACGTCGGCTCTTCTCCACGCGCGCACTCAAACGTTCTGTTCCAGCAGGCTGCTTTAAGCCATTACCTCTCGCCACATTGCCGTGCCAGCTCATATGCTGGATGGCCTCGCTATCCCATGAGCACCCCTCTCCAGACCGCTACACAACCCAACAACCACCCCATGCACGCACACACACCTCTTCTAACACCCCCCAGGTCTATATATCACATTTAACACTCTGACAGTAACAGTCTATAATGTTTCAATTCTACAAAATCACTCTGCCAACTCCAGGATAGCTGAGCGCAGACTGAAGAAAATAAATAACCCCCTCAGCCAGCCATAGTCCATTTCAGAGAGGGAAGAAAGAAAAGAAAGGGAGGGCAATTTTAGCCCTCATAGACTTTTCCATTTCCTGTATGAATGATTACAGCATGCTGGCAAAATGAAATGGGGTAATTAATTTGTCACTCGGTTTGTTTCGGAGAAGATTTGGCACCTAAAGTCAAGCAGGTTCTTGAGCGAGCGACGCAGGAAGGATTCGAAAAGTGCAAAGCGAGTAACTGGCTAAATACACATTGAAAGGTTGAGTAAATCAATAAACGCTTGCTGAGGAGATGAAAACGGACTGTTGCTTTAGCTATTGTTACTTTTCCACAAAGGTTTCCATTCATAAAAAATCCCCACAAGCTCATGAGGACTTTGATATCCTTTCAAAACATCAACAATTGGATTTTTCTTAGGGGGAATAAAAGGATTGTTTTTAAATCATTTGTAGATTTGCGTATTCAAACCAGGTGACAAGCCGCTGCACGTTTTAGTTTTTCTTGTCACATTTTAACGTCGCCAACCTGGGAAGATTTACCTCAGCTATATTCAATCATTCCAGCTGTACACAAGCTTCCTGTGTTTCACATCCAAACCCAAAGATTTGTTTTGCTCCACAGGAGTATTAACATAGACATATTGTCAACTGCTCCTGCTCTTAGGAGCCATTCATTTAAATTCGCCCATTTGAAACACTTCAGTTTGTCACCATTATTCATCTCCAGCACACCACCAAGTCAACAGCAACAATGGCCCTATTTTTCAAGCTAATGGTATAGGGCTTGCCTGCCATTAGCTAAAAAGGCGTCTGCATTCGAATAAGCTTCTCCAAATGTGACTTCTGTTTAAGAACAAATTTGAATAATTAATTACATGATAAACCAGGCACGAGCAACAGTAACGGAGCTTCAGGGCTCAGACAGTGAGTTTGAACTCCTTTTTCCAGCCCCAAGGCCAAAGGGATTTCTCATTTGAGAGCTAATCTTCAAGGATAGCAATCTCAGCCGAATTTAATGAAACAGAAGTAAAAGATAAAGTCACATTCGATCATGTCAACTCCCGAGTGCTTCCTGTGCTGTGCTTTTGAGGTGGCACTCATCCCTAATGGGCAGAAATGTGTGTTTTCACCGTAAAGAGATGAATTTGCCTAGAGTGCTGGTTCTCCACTTCAGTTCAGAGTTATTTGCTGACTCCTGACCCGAGGTCATAACCTGCACTCCAGCTGTCAAATCAAAGACCGGTCAACTCACAATTATGACGGCTACACTCCAATGAGGGTGTGATTCATATTCTAAATGAGAAATACAATTACTAGCCTACAGTCATCTTTGCACATGCAGGTTTAAAAAATGTTTGAAAAATATTCAGTCAACTAGTAAAAATTACTACTTATTTTATTTTATCTTTTTTTTAACAGATTAGTCAACAACTAGTTGTACTAGCACTGACTAGTTGTGCACATCCCTATTCTTAAACACAAATCTGTTTGGACCCATTCAGTAATCATATTTCAGCACTCCCGCCACATATTAATGCGTAAAACAATTTCACCACCATAACACATTCATATCTCTCGCCCAATCTAATGTGGCCCCGCCAGCACTCAGCATATCGGCCAGACCCAAGTTTGTTTAAACCGAAGCTAATATCCATTTATACCTTGAGCTTGTATTTATTTAATAAATCATTCAGCTCTTCGGAGGCTAACAACCAACCAGTACCAGACTTCAGGTCATCCCGCAAGCTTTTATTTGTTTACCCCCTTCTCTTTATTCTTGCACAGGGCCGTATCTGTGGGTGCTGGCGCTCCATTATACATGAGCCATCCTTGTTCCATTCCTTTGCAGGGCCACACTGTCTTTATTATTTAATTAAGTCGCAGAGTCGTTACATTAATAATTGAGTGCGAGGGGACCCAGTGCAGCCTGCGGCTGTGGCGGATGGGCCTTTCCTGGTGTGGAGTGTATTAAAAAATGTGTGTATTTATGTCCTCGGGGAGTCTGTCCTGGCTGCATAAAATTGAATTGGTTATATCTAATATATCCACCCCCGAAGGGAAGGGGGGAGATCGAGCGAGAGAAAGGAAAGAGAGAGAAAAAAAAGGATGAGAACGAACGGCAAAGGGAAGGAGGGAGGGCTGGATGAGTAGATGAGGTGCTTGAATCCAGCCATTGGGGAATAGAAAGCTTGGCTTGGCTCTTGGATTTGGCAAGATGCACAGGGCCTTGACGTTAATGTCCCCGAATCAAATCAATGGATGTCCAAATCCTGAGTGTGTGGTGTGTATTGCCTTAAGGCTTAGAAGGAGAGAAAGACAGGGCAGAAAGACAGACAAGATGGACAGAGAGAGAAAGAAACAAGAGAGCAAGACAGATTAAGCGCATTCGTTCGCCGGGCCTCTTTGTTCTTCCGCTTTGTGCGAATCAATAAGACCAAGAGGTGGATTGGGTCTTAAAAAAGGATTAGCGGCAAAACAAAGCTTGCATAAATGTGCTAAAGACTCCTCGGTAGGAGCGCGTTGAGGAGCACAATGCTGACATATACGATAATGTGCACTTGGATTTGAATACACCAATAGTGCGGCACACTTCCAAAGGGAGTGCAGCTTAAACAAGCCATTCAAAAACACATTTGAAAGGAAAACGTCTCGCATTCAGGGTTTTTCACCAAAGTCCATTTGAAAGGAAAACGTCTCGCATTCAGGGTTTTTCACCAAACAACGCTACCCTAACTTTTAACGCTACCATTAAGGCTGCCTCCATCAGCATAACGGTCACGTCCCCGGTATCACAACCTAACCAGGCCGTGCCGGGTCGGGCCATTCCGCAGCCGCAGTCTCTGATCTCTGGAATAATTAGGGGGGTCGGACGTAGAAGTCTTGTGGTCTGCTGGGGGCAGGGTGTTAAATATCCCCCCCCACGGGTCTGCGATATCTCTCCAATCAAATCTGTCTGCAGTGCCTAAAGATTGCAGGTCTCATCCAGACCTAAATACAGCAGATAAGGTGGCGGTAAAGAAATAATAAAAGAATAATGTGAAAAGAGAGAAAGAGGAGAGGAGAGCGTCAAGCAGGGGCATAAATAAAGATGTGGCGCAGTGGTGTAATGAATTCTGAAGGCCGGGATCAATAATATCAGCACTCTGACTCTACCTTATACATACACAAAGAAGAGTGAGAGCGAGAGAAGGGCTGCTCACATGCAGTCAAAGAGATGAGACTCCACTGGATGACTGTTCACTGAAAGAAATGCTACGAAAGAGAACATTTAAAATCACTAATGAAAAGGAGGGGATGGTCTGAATGGTCAACTAGTAAACAACCGGTTTGTCAATTACTGAGATCAACTAGTTATTTTTCAACTGTGCTTAAAGGGGATGAATCTGGAGATGCAATGTCTCTTAGTTTTTTGTTCGTTTTTGGCATAATAACAGTAAAGTGACGTTCAAAAACTGACTGTTATTTCCACTGTAGCAACAAAGTGACTGGCAATAATTTCATTTCAATGAAACTTTCGATTTCTATCAACCTGGCAACAAGATGTGGACTTAAAGTTAAGAAAAGTTCTAATATGTTCTAAATATTTTGATTTGGTGCTCAAGACACACGTCTTATTATTATCAATGTTGAAAACAGTTGTGCTGCGTAATATTTTTGTGCAAACTGCAAAATAAAAAAAAAATAAAAACAACTTACTGACCACTTTTTTTAAATAGTATAATATGACCATACACACTGATATCCATTGTGCATCCCTACAAACTAGCAAGCTGATGCAATGTAGCAAATACCAATTTTACTCCTGTAAGATACTATGATCAAGTCTAGGCAAGAAGTTACTGTGAGTGATTTCACTGTATTATATGATTTGTCTCTCAAAACCATATCAGAATTCTGATTCTGGATGAGTTTGATTGATTCATTGTTAATTATAAAACATCCTTTAACAAAAACAATTTCTTCTGGACATAAACCTAAATCTGTATAATCATACAGGGCTCCTGCATGCCCAACTAGTCATTCATACAACCCACTGACAAGTCAATGAAAAAAAAAAAAAAAAACCTGTAGTGGCGAAGAAAAAGAAGGTGTCTGATTTGATATAGTGACATTCTCACAGCAGGAACAGACAATACTGCTTAATGTTGAGTATTGAGGAGATGGAAAAAGAGTCATGCAGCCTGCGACAGTGACACACACACACACATGCTGCTTGCTGATGAAGTGAACCGATGTGGGGGTGGGGTGCTCTTATCTGACAGTGACACACACACACACACACAGGATTGTTTTCTGATGTAAAGAAAGGCAGACAGAGTGAGGGTTGTCACAAAACCAGTACTAAAAAAAATGTCATGGATGGTTGTATAGAGTGTGGGTTGTGGCAGACAGAGTTAGTGTTGTAAATGTAATGGTTCTAAATGGTATTTTTGTTATTTATTAAAAATCTTGTATTTTAATTATTTTTCTGTAGAACAATGGAAAATATTCTGAAAAGTGTGTTTTTGTCCATACAATGGAAGTCAATGGGGTCCAATATTCATTTGGACTGCACTGATATTCATTATATGCGCAAAAACTTTTGTGTTCCAGAGAAGCCCAAGTTAAATAGGCCTGAAGGGTGAATAAACATGGCATTTCACAATCTATGATTAAGCAGGCGAGAGCCAATGAGCCTTGGATTTTCCTGCTGTAAACCTGTCGTAAAGTTTCTTAAAGCAGCAACATTTGAATTTGTAGCTAGCGTGTGATTCCTCTTGTAATTATGTTGCATTTTTTGGTGTATTGTATTTTATGGTTCTATTGTCAGTAACAGCATGTCAGAGAAAACGCCTTTTGTGTCCCACGGCAAACAAAGCAAATATTACAATGGTTAAACGATTGCAAGAATGTTATTCATTTGAAGGGTTTCAAGTGTAGTCTTGTTTAACATTATGTATTTTTCGAAATGAGTTGGCAGCAGAAATCACTAAGAACAGAAGGAAATGTTATTTTATATAAAGCAAATGAGTAAACTTCATTTAACAATGCAATTGAAAACATAATGCCATTGAAATGATAACTGAATACAATGTAATAAAATGTTAATGTCGCGTTTTCAATATTTATAAGGATTCAATTGTAAGTCTGTAAAGTTGTTCATATGTAAATAATTTACATTTTAGGTGTCGTCAATACATCAGTGCTGGACATTTAGATGCTGTAAATATGTCAATATTTTACATTTTAGTGTCTGTGCAAATGTAAGTAAATGTAATTTTTGTTTTGTAGAACCAGATTTTACGTAAAATACATATGAATTCTCATGAGATCATGTTGGAATATGAATATAAACCAACAATTAAGTAGTTAACAATGGAGCTAGTTCACACTGCCCCAACTAATAGCAACAAACAGCAACACAGAAATGTAGCAGCTGTAGGGTTTTGTTGGGTCAGTGTGTTAGCCCTTTTGTTGTGGTAGTGTGAAACATTTTCCAACCAAGTATCCAACAGTGAACTTCAGAAAGTCATTTGATTGGACAATGTGACGCAGCTTTGAGTCTCCTTCATAGAGACTGAATGGATTTCTGTGGACAGTAGTTCATTGACAGGCTTATGTTCAGTGATATGGAAATAAAACAAACCATATACTGATTTCTTAAGCCACTTTTTGTCATATCTATTCAATGCTTTCATCTAACACATCAATCTAATGCCTGTGAATTATCTTAATTTTAAAGATCTTCTCAAAAAATATTGATGTAATTAATTGAGAATAATTTGATTAATTAATAGTCAATAAGGTAAGAAAAATAAATTTATAAAGAAAAATGTTTTCTTTTATTTTTCCTTAAAATATGTAATAACATTTGACAAGCAAATGTAATATTTCGTGCTCAAAATATTAGACCTGAACAACACACGTTGCTATCTGTTTGAACTAAACACATTAAGCCTTGCCAGTTTAAACATTCAAGAGTCAGAAGACGTGAATGAGAATTCGCGCACACATTGAGAAGATTTCAGAGAGCGCACAGACATTGAGTCTTGTGCTTGAATGGACAAATTCACGCAAAAATTATTGAATTATTGTCTTGGTGGTTTTGGTGGGTGTCATAGTTGGTTTAGTTTGTTGTATGTGTGTTATGGATCCGTGCACTGTCTTAAAGTTTTTTATGTTAATCAAACAACAAAAGACAAAGCAATCACTCACTGCTCTTGACTGAATCTTTATTGTAACTTTAATTATGAATAATCTTTAAATTATAAAGTAAAATATGCAATGTTATTTTACATTTGATAGTCCTTTTTTTCCTAAACATGGCACATAGCGAACCGTACTATTGCTGCACAATTAATCGAATTTCTAATTGCAATTACAATAATGGATGCCACAATTACGTAATCGTTCAAAGCGGCAATTAAGTCCACTTATGTTTTTCTGCGTGCTTAAGATGCATTTTTTTCTTTCTACATGTTATCTTAAGGGTTTTTCCTATTATTTTAATTTTAGTTTTAGTATAACATTATAATACCATTCATATTTTTATGATTTAAAGAAGAAACCAGTCCGATGTATAGTTGACTTTTGAGGCTTAATATTATAGAAAAACACTAAAAGTTTTTTCAGTTAGAGTGTTTTCAACTTGTTTAATTTCATATAAAAATATGGCATGCGGTTTCATCAAATAATGGTATAAACATCATTCAGTGTAAACTCCAATAATCATTATTAATAATCGCAATTACAATTTCAAGGGAATAATCAACAATATGATTTTTGTCATAAACGTACAGCCCTAAACAGTACCGAAACAGTGACTCTAAAACGGTGATACAAACCGAACTGTGAGTAACTAGAACTGTTACACCCCTAATATACATATTCATATAGATATGAGTACGCCCATTTGTGGCACGTATGCATCTCACTATCACCATCCCCAGCCCATGGTTCAGTCACGAATGGGAACAATGAGCATGGAGGGATTTTCAGCAGGCCTCTGGTAATAACAGACCTCATTATGTCCTCATTATACCGCCAAGTCAATGTTATGATGATGTTTCAGAAATGTTATGAACCACTCCGCCACTCCTATAAAACTCCCTCACTAGCCCTCTGTTTCGGGTTACGCTCCCATCTGGAGCAGACATCATGTCCGAAGCCTGTCGCGTGCTCGTCGAAGCCATGTAGCGGAGCGTCACCTGGCCCGTGCAAATTCCTCCCCGCATCATGGAAACGGAGTGATACTTTTGCCAGTGGGAGGGGTTACTCTATTCAAATGAAGGTGCTGGAGCTGTATCAAGGAGGCCCGGAGGCTGTGATCATTTTCTCCCACCATGCCAGATCGGCTCCCCGATCGCTCATACAGCACCACAGCCTAATGGCAGCCCATTAACATAATTGCCAACACAACTAGTGTTCCGTGTCTGAGAGTCATTCCCTATCCTTCAGGAGAAAAATACAGAGTTAGAGAGAGAGAGACAGAGAGAGAGAGAGAGTACAGAAAGGGGGAATAAATGGATGCAGGGATGGAAGGTGAGTCATACTGCTAACCAGTTAAACCATTATCACATTCAGAGGGGTGAGAGTTCGTATTGAAACCTTGCTGAAGATCTGGATGAGATAGACATGAAGAAACAGAGACAATAGAAAGAACAAGATCTGAGAGAAGACAAACAGATACGTGTAAAAAAAGAAAGACAGAGAGAAAAGAGAGAAAAGGTCCTTAAAGAGCAGAAGAGAGAGAAAGGAAGCCGATTGGAGGTGGGCGGCTGGTATTTAGTCAGGCAAATGTGCCAGACACATACTAGAGCACAAACCAACCTGCCAGGCAAAATGAAATTCCCATTATTTTTAATTAATCCCTAATTAAAATATATTACTCCACAGATTCCGCAAATCTCTCTTAATATGCAAATGCAGCCCACTGAAAGATATTTACATATCATTAATTAAAGTAGTGCATTCTTTTAGTCTAACGAGCTGTGGTCCAAGTCTGCCAAAGAAAACCCCAACCTACACAGCAGAGAAAAAGAGGAGAGAGAGTGAAAGAGAACGAGGGAGAGAGCAACAGCGTGCTGGATGCCAACTGAAAGAGGAGACTGGCAATATGGCTGCCACCTCACTAACAAAATATAGCTTCATATTAGGGCTTGACATTATAGTTAAGAGAATCATATTCCAAAACTTTTCAGCCTTATGAGAATATGATAAAATACAATCATTATAGCCTGTTAGATTTAAAAATAATAATAATAATGCTAAAAATAAGTTAAAAATAAACCATAATCAGTAAACAATAATAAGCATGTTTTTTGTTGTTATTGTTTTATTTAGTTTTTTTACTAAATGAACATACAAATTCAATTTATATGCACCAATAATAATATTAATATATGAAAAATGCCACAGACAATTCTGGGAACAGCAAACAATTTTTTATTATTATTTACTGAAACTGACAGTTTGAACTGATTCATGTAAATTATTAGAACTTATTGACTTTTTTTTCTTAGTTAAAGTCACAGATGCTTTCACATCACCTTGATCTTAAAGCTTTCACACAAGGAAGAATAGAAAAATTAATCCAATGACACAGTCTTTAGGAAACTAATATAAACTTATATATCACCCAGCCCTGCTATACATAGATCATAGTGTCAGATGAATCCAGTAAAAATCCATAGGGTATATCACCTGATGTTAAAAAATATTTTTGCTAATTAGAAAACTATTCCAAAAACCCACAGATGACATTTCCCATAAAAACATGGACATAGTCAGGGTGGATCCTTGGTTTATATTGCACAAATGTGCAGCCAAATTCGACATACACACAATGTAACTTGCATTTGAGAGAGGGCACAATAAATGGAGGCGACTGGGCAGAATTCATTAAGTTGATAACCGCGGGCTCCATTACACAACTCCACAGCACTGTAATGACTTCTGAGGATTGGGGGAATGAGAAACACGGCAAAAAGAGTAACATGTAAAAAAGAAAATAAAAGGTTTGACTGAAGAAGAGAAAATGACAGAGAGAGAAGGGATGGTTGGCGGGTTTCTCTTTTGAACCATAAGTCATGACAGCAAAAAAGCTTTGCTAACGTTAACTGTGCATATATTGTAATAACATGCAGCTTCCTGGTAACTGAACTCAAAGAAACATAAAAAAGTCCATAACCTCTGCTAACCAAACAGTCATCTGATACAAGCATATTAAGAGGTTAATTGCTAAAACAGACATATCGTGCAGAGGAAGTACTAGCATGAAAAATGATCATGACACTTGCAAGACTGATTTATAGAGGGCTGTCCATGACATATTATTTTTGTAATGTAATTAATTTTTTGAATGTATGATAATTTTTGATTAGTGTCTTAATCATGTTGCTCATGAACGTCCTGTTCAGCATGTGAAACATTCATTTATTATTTAAACAGTGATTAAAGAACAGTGATAAAACATGACAGAAAATACTACAAATATGGCTGGTTTATGAAAAGTCATACACATCAAGACACTTCCCATCAGTCACTGTGCCATAAGAATGATAGAATATACATATAAAGCATTAATTACACGCCAAATGTTCATCCTTTTGTTGTATTAGCGCTAAAACAGCCCAGCAAGTCTGTTTTATTCTGAAAAATCACTTCAACATACATCACGTACTGTAACAATTAAAACTTCCAAATTCATAAGCAGGATCTTTCAAGAATGACTTTAACACAGCACAAACCTACTACAGGGAACAATATTTGACTTCAATTTCACTTAGAATATTTCAATTGATGAGCTGCATCTATCATTGTATATTGGTAGGGAAAGGCTGGCATTGATAGTCTTTGAATGATCCCTCGCCAATCTATCGAGTGGACCTGGCTAATGATAATCATGATTCTTAATGGCAGGCCATTCATTTCATAAATCCTGTCGGGCTTGATTGCTGAAGAAGTTTTAAAAACCATCCTTCATTAATGTTAATGGGCTTTTTTAGTGGAAGCCAGTTGTGGTTAGGTCTACATGGCAGGTTTCCCAGGCTTGTTACATTGATTCCCTCCACACCGAACCCTGATTGGCACAGAGATCCATCAGTCATGACTAAGATCCGCCCCATTGGTTTATTTCAGTCCTCCTTGGGCAATAAAGCGAGTGGACGGTTGACAGCTTGTGAAGCGGAGAAGCTAACAGCTCTCAAGATTCATTGTTTTGAATGCTTGCTTATTGAAATCGCACAATGGATTGTAATAGCTGCTATAAACTATAAGCTCCTGTAAAAATACATTTTGATGACATCCCAGAGGAAGACAAAATTACAAAGAGTAGAAATGCACTCCCATTTTCTGACTGCACGGCAATCTCAATGGAACAAGACAGATGTTTTTTTAGGATCAAATTCAAGAGCCACTACAGTGAAAAAGTCAACATACCAGCGTCAGGATCATCATGAGAATCATAAGAATTGATTGAGATGCTAAACAATTAGCATAATATAAAAGTGCCCTATAAAAAAAATTTAGTAATCGATTATGAACAAAACAAAAAAAAACAAGCTCAGAAATAACAAACCCTGAACTGACTTGAAAAAATCTCAGCGTTTACTTCTAGTAAAACTATTCACTATGTGCAGATTGTTTCACAGATAACCGATTTAATTTGTTTTTTCATCACTCCCTTTAGCAAACTGCAAGTAAACAAAGAAGCAAGAGGTGTCAGATTAATGTCAGATATGCAATAAAAACGCATTGTTTTCACATTTTATTTTCTGCATTAGTGTCTTTCTTGTGACTGTGCTTTCTGGGACATTAAGCATTATAATTATAACATCTCCTCACTCCCTAATTAACTTAAACATCCATATTTCACACACAGCTAATAATGCTCATATCAGTTACAACCCATTAACATAAATAAATGACATAATTTGGCATGGGAATAATAGTATTTGTTGGAAATGTTCTTGTTATTGTTGTCAAAACATCCACTCACATTTTATACACACCGGACATGAAAATGCATGTCTCCTCTCACATTTTATGCTGACACATTTTAATATGAAGAGCAATGTGGCTGGCACAAGAAAAAGGACGTTATTAATATTTTATAAGTCAACATGCTTGCAGCATTCTGATGAGAGTAATGGGGGGCTAGTGTGTGTGTGTGTGTGGAGGGGGGATATCTGTGAAGACACACTAAATTTGGACAGTAAGGAGTATCACCCTGTCAGCGCGGTACACCGCACATTTGAAACGGCCCATTTAACGGCAGCACGCGCCTATCCGCTGAGCTCATTTGCATACTTCAGTGAGGCCCTGATGGATGAAGATGGATGAGAGAAAATCAACCTCGCTGAAACAACTGTTATATCAAGGTTAAACTATCCACAAAGCTCTTAACCTGTGCAGCTTTATCTCCCTGCCGCCTCCACCGATATCAATTCATCAATAGCACCTTATCGGGGAGGATTTCCAGAAGACGCACACTATGAGGTGTGGTAATAGGAAATCAAATGAAAGCAAAGTGTATGCAGATATGAGGAGGCACCTGCTTACGATGCTGTCAGGGGATATTACCTTGAAAAACAGTGGACAGCAGCAACAGGAGACTCCAGACAGCAGCTTCAGCTCTTGGTCTAAAGCTGAAATGTCCCTTTTTTATTTTTGCACAGAAATTAAAAGAAATATCAATATCAACAAGAACATTTTTGAAATAGGGCTACACCAAATAAATAAATGTATTTAAAAAATTTAAAAAATAAATTCAATTTGCAATACATATATATATATATATATATATATATATATATATATATATATATATATATATATATATATATATATATATATATATATATATATATATATAATTTTTTTTTTTTTTTTTTTTTTTTTTTTTTTTTTTTTGTCCAAATCATGCATAATATAATATAATCAGTGAGAGATGTTATATGTTTATCATAATATGATATTTTGGTCCAAATCAAGCAGTGAATTGAATGTGACTTCAAAGACAATCACATCACAGTGAGTTCCTGTTTAAAGATAGAAATAAAGAAAGGCCATCAAGTCTTTCATAATGGCACTCAGAACCTCATCCTCTAAAAAAAACACAGTCAGTAAGTACACAATGTCACCAGCTGGCCTGATGACACAAGTCTCCGATGAGAGTTCTCCAGTCGACAAGGATTCGATGGCGGAGGTTTGGCTTCAGGTCGAGGTAAACTCTACTGCACATGCCTTGACATCTCACTGTTCCTTTTTCTGGCAGGAGGCTTGAAATGCAATATATCACTAGAACAGCCTTCTTCCTCCCCTACTCCCAAATGCACACAAACACACACACACCTGCCACCCATGTTTCCGTTTGTGCTCTCAGCAACGGAAGACCTAGACAAGAGCTGCTAAAAGCAGTTATGTAGGACACCGGAGCACAATGCTGATTATGCAAAAGGCAAAAAAGGAAAATGACAGTCATTAACAGGATTCTAGGAGTTAACTGTCCATAACTAACACTGCCAAAGGCGAGCTGGCAAACAGAGGCAATCGGGAGTGTATGTGTATGTGTGTGTATTCAGGAAGAGCAAGCATACACTGTACAAACAGTTCTCAGTTTAGAAACAAACTATAATAGCAAACACCCAATTAGCCGAAAGACACAAGACCTGCGTCCTCAAGGTCAGACGCTATTGAATATTTTGTGTTTAGCGTACAGGAAATAATTACTACCCACATAATTACAGAAGGTGACTGTGATGCAATTCACAAACGCACCGTATTGCCTTCGTATTATTTAATTCTTCATCTACTGCATTTTCGAGGGGAAACCCACTGAGCTATTGCAAGACCTTGAATTCCTTGCCACATGAGGGGCTCTTTGTTTCCCCTCGATTAAGCTTGCCTGAGTGTTCAGGGCAGAGTGTTTCACGGTTCCTCGGTGTGTATGTGGTGTTGCCAGGCGGCCATGGTGAGCGCTGACCCCTGGTAAAGCTCCTGCTCCTCACCCCGCTGTGCTAAAAGCTACCTACGCGCTCACTGGCCACCATGTTGGGAAGTGATCCAAATCCACCTCCTCGTGCTCACCTTGCATGCTCTGCCCCTCCTCAGCCGGGCATGCATTCAGTCGCATTTGCTGTGCCGTCAACTGAAGTGTGTTAAAACACTTTCTCCTAACTCCATGTGTGACCAACTGTATGTAAGCCAATCATTGATCAATTTCTCCAAAAAGTGTAACCATTCTGGCACCATTAAAACATTTTTGTTTGTTTAAGCTTCTCAACCTGCCTGACATGCCAACAGTTGTTCAACCAATGGTGTGAGTTTGGGGCGGGGCTATCTGTTTGACTGACCAATGACAAATGGGGGAATGTTTGGGAAATCTGTTTGAAAAAAAAGTCATTGTTTCTGCTATTTTGTTTGCTGATTCTAGAAGAATAGAAATGTTAATTTAATTTAAGCTCTGGAAATTTTGACTCTAGAACTTTAACTCAAAGTTATCTTCAAAAATAATTCATTTGAATTCCTTTTCAGAATTAGAATACGACTGTTTTATGTTTTTGAAAGAAAGAAAGACTATTACATTACATTACATTACATCACAACTGATTTCTATATTAATATATTCAAATGTAATTTATTACTGCAATGGCAAAACTGAATTTTCAGCATACAATACTTCAGTCTTCAGTGTCACATGATCCTTCAGGTAATCTGGTGCTCAAAAACATTTCTTATTATTATCAATAATGATAACCATTGTGCTGCTTGATAAATACATATTATCCCCAAAACTGTGATACTCTTTTTTTTTTCCAGGATTCTTTGATGAACCGAAAGTTCAAAAGAAAATTGTTTATTTGAAATAGAAATCTTTTCTAACATTATTGACTTCTTAAAATATAAATAAATTACTCTTCAAATTAGAATTAAAATTATATTAAAATGCATTAATAAAATGTACTTATACACTGTATACAACCAAAAGACATTATGTACATTTTCATGATATGTCCTCATGAAAATCCACATGAATAAGTTTTTCTTGAAAAAAGTGTTGGTAAGTCACAGTTTATCATTCACCCACAAAATTCTAATAACCAGACATAAAACTATGTTTTTCAGCTTTAAAGTTTTGCCAATCAGATAGGAACACCACTGAGGATGGTGGCTTAATTCATCATTTTTCTCCTTCACTCTCACAGAGTGAAAATATGTACACTCATGTATGCGTTCATGGAGGGGGTTACGCAGGCTCATAGCCAGCCCTTTTGTTTCTCATGGCAGCGCCAGCTTCATTAGCATAAATTAGAATATTTCACGGCAAGAGAGCGACTCATAGCTATGCGTTACCTTCACATAACGACACACGTCCTCCCACGCCCCTCGACTCTATATCTCCTCGCCCGCTGTAACATCTAGCCCCCCTGCTGATTAAAGAGAGTGGAGGGGATCTTTAGCACAGCCACACCATGCCAATAGCATTACATTAATCTACATTAGAAACATTCATTACATGCTAAACCACTCAGGCAACATGCCTCTTCCTCCCCAGCACACTCTGCATATCATATCATTAGCTTAAAGTATATAGAATGAATATGAAAATACACTTCCCTGTTGAGACATTCCCTCAAGTAAAATACTAAGATGTGGCTGAGGCAACACTATAATTTGATGGTGAAATCTAACAAAGGTAGACGATATCAGAGTCATTTTATTACTCTAATACCCACCATCTATGAAATGAAAACGTGTGTAAAAGTCATTTTTGAGTCAATAGAGTCTACAGGATGTTTTAGGTCACAGTTACTCAGCGTGAGTGTGTGTGTGTGTGTGTGTGTGTGTGTGTGTGTGTGTGTGTGTGTGTGTGTTTTTGTGTGTGTTTTTGTTTGTGGTTATTCGTGGTGCCTCCACGTTTCCCTGAACACAGGATACGACAGCGAATAAATGTTGATCAGTGTTGATTCCATCCAATAAGCGCATTTCGACTGACAGTGTTCCTAAGCTGCGGCGAAAGGCGGCCATTAATCTTGGTCTGGTTTAAGTAGCATATATTAATTTGTGTCATTTTTACTAAGTCGAGACAGGAAGGGGCGCTCACCAGTCTGTGTTTGACTGCTCACAGCAGTGAGAGGAGGGGGGCCTGATGTCTAGGGGGAATATAGGGGGTCTTTTATGTATTGCACCACTACCGCCGCCAATGCCGTCGTCAAAATCAAACAGCAGGATGCGGGAGAACAGCAATCGCCGGCCTTTGAATTAAACTAAATGAACTCCTGGGGTGTTGGTATGGCAACCATAGCTGGAAATGGCACCGCCTTTTACACTTAAGGCACATAAGGAAATGAATGAATTGAAATGTGTTTGTAACGATGAGGATTTTGTGGCAGAGAGAGCCCTAATGCTGTTATATGGATCACGGCCATTGCCTGCTCCGCTGAGGGATTGAGTCTGACTCCACAGAGACAATAACAGCATCTGCAGAGCCTTTTACTGTAATTCGCTTTTTTACATTGAGCTACAAACTGCACCACAGACTAATATCAGACAGAAAAAGAGCTCCGTCGCATCTGCAAGCAAATTTCCTCTCTAAAGCAATTTTTAATCCAATAAGCGAGTAGATGTTTTCGCTGTAATGGCTCTGAATATGATATCTGTCAGACAACTATGAACAAAGCTCAGTTCGTAGAATGGCTGGCACTGATGCTGCAGATATCCGAACCGGCCAGCGCTGTGATGCTTTTATGCACTTTAGATGCATTCAAATCTTTTGAAAGGAAATATTAAATGAACATTACGGTTATCGTGTCTTACACTAAAACAAACAATGACTAACGGTTTGTATTGTTAATTCACACGAAAATGAGAAACGGTATATTCCTTACTTAAAATATAATGATATATTCGGGGTAGGGCTGCATGATTAATCATAATAAAACTGTAACTGTGATATATGCGCTGCGTGTTTCAGTGTATAACATGGCACTGTGTGCTTTTTACGTGAGCAGCTCGTGTTTTCAGTATCTCATAGTGGCTCGAATGCAGTAAATGCTGCTTTGTGCAAAATCCATCTCTGCATCCAATCTGAGTTTGAGTCGCTTATAACACTGGGAATGCAACATATGCCAACAATCTTCCTAAACATGTAATGAGAAGTGCTTATAAACTGACTTTGGTCAACAAGGGCCCTGCGATTATCCAAAAAAAAAAAGCTTGAGGGTTTTTCTTCCAAAATGGGGATATTAAGACAGCCATAAATAATTAGTATTGTAATTTTAGAGTTAAGCTTAAACATTTTTTTTTTAAACTACTTAATATTATTATAATATTTTTAAATGCTCTATTTTTTTTTATTTTTCAGTGAAATGTTAAAAATAGTATTAGTTTTGTTTCAGATTTTATTTAGTAGTAGAAGTAGTAGTAGTAGTAGTTATAATCATAATAATAACAACAATGATGATTAATTTCATGTGTTGTGATGCCTTTCATTCAGGAAAGGAGGAGGGGTGGGTTTAAATAAAGGTTTTGATCCTGAAATCAATGTGAAATAATATTAACATGATGTCGTCAGCCAAGACTCTGTACCAAATGGAGTGCAGGTACGAAATTCAACAGTTTCAGTCAGGCCCACTGTAACCTCAAGCCATGTCAATAATTATTCCATAAAATTTGGGTTCCTTTATTGACCATCCGCAGGAGGAAAACACCTCCCACACAAAAAGTGCTTCTTCACTATTCACACGGGCAACCTGTTATCAGAGCTAATTAGAGACTCCCACCTCCGTTATACATTTCTGTAATTAGGCTCTTAAAACATGATTAACATGTCTCAATTACGCCAGTCATCATTTGCATAATTTATAAGGAGCTCTAATTGCGAGTGAGTTTAGACTTGAAGCTGGGTAATAACAGAAACACACAGGAAACATTATGCTGCTACTGAGGCATGTCCGTTCCAACGGCCCTAAGTATGATTAGCAATCACGTTCCAAATAAAACAGGAGGAGGAGAGACTCCCCTCATGTAGCTGTAGCAAACACAATATTTCTCCACAATTCGCCATGGCGGTCGTTAGATATCTCGCCAGCTCTAAAATTACATGCCGCACAAAGAACAAATGTGTTAAGGAATGAAGCCCAAACTTTATTAAGCGCGGTGTTGCAAGCACTACTACCGCTACATTAAAGGTAAAAGAACACTGTGAATAAATATGTGAATATTACAAGAGTAATACATCAAAATACAATCCTTACAACAAGTACTCTGTTTACTAGTGTTTTCGCATCTCATCTCATAATAGCTATGTTTATATATGAAAGAAAGACATTTATTTGAAGTTGAAAATTATTTTGTAAAATTTTTGCAGCTGAATATTGTGTTAAAGGTAAATTAATCACTTTTTTGAGACAAATGTGAGATACATAGGAGGTTTTATCACTCATTTGACATGAGATACAAGTAAGGAGTAAAGACATGCTTGTTAGTGTGTGCACGTGTCAGGTTAGATGATAACAGTGTATCAAATATCTCCTTATTGCTTGTAGCATCATGCACAAGCCAAAAAGCATAATTTGTTGAATGCCACCTTAAATGAACTCTAAATACATGTTTTTGATCTTAACATTTCTTTTTTGTTTTTTTTAATCTTCTGCTGGAACAACAGATTTTTTCTCCGGTGACATATGCTAAACTTCTCCAGATATTTAGTTCGCTTAAACCCCACCACATTCAGACACTCACCAATGAATTAGGGTCAATGACATGACACTCATTTTTGTCTGTCTATTATAAAAATATATAAAAAATTTAATTCATAGATACAATGACTTGAATACTATGAGGAGAATGTTTCCAATTTCCTAACTAAAATTCATTATAAATATTTTAGGGCATAAAACCCCTGCAGACCCTCATGAGTGTGTGTCTAGGCCAATGCATTACTTAAAATATCAGATAATTTTTATAGTTACAACATATGACATTTTTAGAAGAAAAAAACTAATATTGAAACTTTTCTAAAAGTTATTCGAGATTGTATGAAACCAATATGAACTAGACCCAACCCTGATTTTTAAAGATTTTTCCTTTCCTTTTTGGTGGACATTTTTTGTCATTATACCTCTATGGTTCAGCGAGTTCAAGCTAAGTTTATTTTTCAAAGCTCTGTTCATGATTGTGCAAATGTATGTCCATGTGAAACAAGCCTGATGAAAGCCCCAAGGGTAAAAGGAGCTGAAACCCGATACCAACAAACATCCAAGTTAATGTCATTGTCAACGTTTCCACACACGACCATCTATATGTGCCAATCACCAAATTCAAATACACACACAGTGGCCTTGCATTTCCAAGAGGACGCAGTACACACAAATACATAATCCGAAACACTTGCGGCGCTAAAGCAGTCTTGTTTAAAATGTCCCCACCCCGCATCACATCCTGTTCCGTGAGCTGCAATACTTGTTTATACACACACGCTGGCCTGTGCTGTGTTAGCTCGGTCAGGCCCTGTGTAAAAATACACGGCGAGGTCAAGACTTCAGGCCGGCCCTATCTGCTGCTGGCACACCGTACTGTCCCGCTTGACAGAGGAGGACTCATCACCACGCCGTCCTCCCGCATGGCTGTCAACACGACGATGCTACACAACACAGCCGTGTCAATCTCAGCAAGACGGCCGTAGGTTACGAAGAATTATGGGAGCCGTGTCTTTCCATGCTCTCTCAACACGTCTGCAGATGAAATATATTAGAGGAGCCAAAATTTATTGTTCCCTTCGAAGAAACTGTGTCACGTCTGAATAGGAATTACGAGTCACGCTTAAAGCAGCAGGCTGAGGTGCCTGAGGTAACGACACAGTTAATCTAAACATTCAAAGTTCTTGTAAATCAAGGTTATCGCCAGCACAAAAAGTTCATTTTTTTAAAACACAGAGCCACTGTTTCATTGAGACAAGCTCTCGGTCGGCTCCATGACCTCCACAGTCTGTTTATGAAAGCTAAGACACCACTGTTCCACAGCACGCTACACCGTTTCAACAAAACAGACCTGCTACCGATTTAATAACCTTGCTTTTCTGGAATCCACCTGGGACTCTACGGCTGCAACAATGTAAAACCATGAACAAGGCTGACTCTTTATTAAAAAAAGAAAGAAATAAATTAAAAAGGGCCTGACAAAAATGGTGGCTGCTCTCGTTTGGGCGCTCTGTACTCAGCACATTTGCAGTAAATGTCACGGTGGAGGTTTGAGCCATTTTCTCTGTGGCGGCGGTGGATTTTTAGTGGTGTCTGTCTGTGCAGTGTGAAATTACACACTCACATTAAAAAGAGACAGAAGTGAACCGAGGTACAGCAGCTCACGGCTAATTCTGTAGGAGAGAGCACAGGGGGATTTAATGTACTAGGACCTTTCAAATCAACCATTGGGGCTTGAGTTGATTTATTTTCAGTGTTTGCTAAACCATGTTCCTGACAGCATTTTCAACAGTATTAGAAAAAAATGACACCTAAAAACACTAAATCTTTTTTTTTGTTCTATTTTCAGAGTGTTTTCTTAAGTACTAAATCTTTTTTTTTTTTCTATTGTTTTGAGTTAAAAAACATAAAAAGTCCTTTTTTTCTGTCAATTCCCAGGCCAGGGCTCAAAAAAATTACAGAAATAGCTTGCAAATGTTTGTGGCTGAACGTTTGATTGCATAAATAAAACAAATATATTTCTATTATATATATATAATTCAATTCCCAGGCCAGGGCTTATATATATATATATATATATATATTTATCTATATATATATATATATATTTACATACTGTAGCTTGGCCTCCTGTTCAAATTTACAAATTTCCTTTCTCCCACTTCCTTCAACAACTGGAATGCCCAATTTTTTTTAGTGTTTTCAAAATTAAACAAACAAAAAAACAGGAATCAGCTAATGTTAATATTTTTACATGAATGTTGGTTTGATTTTGGTGGTATTGTTTTTGTTATGAAGTCCTGAGAGAGAAAACCGCGGCACAACAGAGGAAGCTGAGATGAACCCCGCTGACAAAAAAAAACAACACCAGGGCTGTGTTAAAACACAAACAAAAGCTCAACATGAGGTGTATGTAGGGGGGCATCTCATTTTTGCACTGAGATATTAAAAAGATAATACAGCCAAAAAACAACAAACAACTAATTCACACACTCCTCATGTTGGGAGTGACATCACAAGTAGAATTCAACCTAAAAAGCCCCATCTTCATAATCTAACATTTTTATAACGTGTTTGGAGTCTAACCAGGTTCATCTCTTCAGTCAAAAGCCCTGCAGGTTCCTGGTTGCCAGGAACTGTGGGAAGAGAAGCAGGAGCAAAAAGCCAGGAAGAGGTCCAAGTCACTTTGTTCTTCATCTTGGAAACGAACTTTGAGTGAACCCCGGGTGACGCCAGCCAGTTCAAAAGAGCCAGGCATAACTCTTTCCCTCCTCGAAGAAGCCTTGCTAAACAAGAGGAGGAAAAAAGCGAACCTAGTGCCATGAGGCCCCTGTGATCGCTGACACAGTGGCCCTCCAAAGCCCTCTTCAGTTGGTCGGAATTTCACTGTGGAGGGGGGAACCTCTTTACTGCAGCGCCTTTTAGACAGTGTGGCAGAGAGCCAAATTCAGCCTCCATGTAATGAAATCTTTGTAAATTACACTTTGGGGCTAATTAGTAGGAAGATACGGCTGTTTTTCTTTCTTTTTCTTTTTTTTTTAAATTTGTTGTTGTTTCTCGTTGTAGCAATCTGCCTCGAAAGCCTTCACTCAGGGACGATCGCATAATCAAAACAGCATGTTCATTTCACTCTAATGAATAGCACTTCTGGTGGACTTTTTAAACTGCTCTTAAAGCGCCTTACTCAACCAGCTACATTTTATGCATGCACAAACTTCCAAATGTATCCATTAACAATTTAGAATCTGCATCTAGCCAGACAGCGCAGCAAACAAAAAATAAAAAAATGGTATGTCGCAGGTTTAGAGTCTGATGGGCATTATCAAAACCATGAGGCAGAGTGAGTAATTTAAAGCTAACACTCAAAATCACAATTTAATGAGTAAAATAGCATCCTAAAATCCTATTTTCAAACTAAAGCCATTGATATTCTCATATACTGTAGGCTATAAAAGTAAAATAAAATGAGAAAAAGCCTCATCAGTAGCGCTCAATGCAGCATAACATAACCAAATATACAATACAATGTAAAATGCTGTATAGCACACAAAATAATAACAGCTATCTATCTGAAGAATCTGAATGCTGGATGAATCACACAATATTTGAATACCATGAATTTTTGTGTTATTATTGTAATTACAGAACTTTGACATAGTGCAGTCTTGACTCTTAACTGCAAATTCTCCTCTATCAAAATATCTAATAATGCACATTTTCACAAGACATGCAATACATCACTGTATTAAAGAGCTCTGTGGCAAAAAAAAGAAAAGAAAACCTTTCTATATTTCAATATTGAGCTTAAATGTGAAAACTGGATTTAAACAAAGGGTAGCACTTGCAAGTTTTCACTTTCTGTTCTCTATTTAAGACAGGAAAACCCACCTGTTTTTTCTTTTATTTCACACAGGACGTTGAATAGAGCTGGCTTCATTCTGTGACAATTCAGTGCATGTTTCCTAAGAACACAAACAGAAAATAAATACCAAGCTGTCACTATGCATGACCTGTCAAAACTGTCAAAACACAGACATTAGACTTAAAAGGACTGTCTGCTATGTCTGATGGAAATGTGTTTTTGAGTATTTTACAAATGGTATTTGATAGAAGACAGGTGACAAATGGCTCTAAATTGTGCAGCACTTTTTTGGAAGTGATGCATGTGTTAAATGAGGAAAAACTGTCAGAATATTTCACGTGCATCACAGATAGCACCATAAATTGGATTGCAAAGTGAAATTACTATCAAATTATCATATAAGGTGACTAGCTACATTCCTTCTCCAGAAAACAGCACAACAAAAATTAAATGAATAAATATTAAAACACAAATATAACTTGCATATCAGTATAAAAGTGTTTTAATATGCATGGTAATTATTTAAAATGCTTTAAGCTTTAAGTCAATTTCAAGTGGTTTAAATATGATTTCAAAAGTCAAATTTCATTTATTTCAAAGTGTTTTAGAAACACCTGTGTTGACAGTTGCCAAGGCTAATACGGTCAAGTGAATTAATTTTTGCCAACACTTCAGTCATATAAATTAGGTCTCATGTAGTTTCCTTATTAATTTTAATTACTATAAGTTAATGTGTAATATTTCATAAAATATTTATATGTAAAGTAGCAGATTTAATACCGCTCCTTCAACACACAAACAAGTAGATACAGAAACACTTTAGACACAATGTCAGTTATAGACTTTCTGACAAATACGTAAGTTTAAAAATGTGTAACCATGCATACTCGGTAACATTTATTTCGTTGCTTAGTTCTTAGGTGATTGCAGTCCAATAAATAAATAAACTGGGTCTAAATCCACCCGCAACATGTAGTAAGTCAATATGGAACTGAATCAATGCGCTTTCTCATTTGTAACCTGCGAGATCCAGAGCAATTGGAAATCGAAACGATGCATCTGGGAAGAAGAAGGCGACAGCTGAGACTGTGCACAAGAGCACTCGGAAGTGGCTGTAACATATTTGTAATGCAAAATAAAAAATAAATAAAAAATTACGCTTAGCATAAAAGTTTTAAAGAAGACGCGAAAAAAAGTCGGTGCTCTTTTGGGTGGCGCGTAAAAACATAAAGCAGCTGACTTGTTAAAACACTCGGTTTTTAGTAGCTGCTATGAAGTTAATAATACAGAGACAGCATGCATACATTCTAGATATATACCTGGCTTGTGCCTCGTCCAGACTTTCGTCGGTTATGGTCATGATTTGTTGTAATATGTCTCCAATGTCCTGTTTTCTTCCCTCGCCGTCCGCTCCTCCCGTGCCATCCAGCATATGCTGCGCCAGGCCGGGGTGTCCGGCCATGCCCACCCCGTGTGAGGAGTGCATCAACCGGGGCTGATCATCCATCCTCGCCGCTGTTCTCTAGACTCTGATGACTTTTTCAGTTCTTGCCTAGGATAAGGAAAATTCCTTCAGGAACTCTCTCCGTCACTCCCCTTTTTCTTTCTGGATGTCAGAAGCGCGCTTACAACATGGAGAGAAGGAAAGAGGGGAGAAAAGGCAAAGCTCCTTCTCACAGCTGGTTTAGGTGAAATCTGATCTGGAGAGCTGCTTTAGGATCAAGCCACTCCTGCTCTTGCCACCAAAGCCAAGACAACAGAGCCCAACTTTGTCTAAGGGCTGCTGTAATCCTGCGTAATCTGCGACTCTGCCGAGTAACTCCTTGTTTCCTTTGACAGCTTTACGACTGAAACAGCTTTAAGACGTGCTTTGAAGGCGTTAAATGTGAGGAGAGAGAAGTGCTTTTGTTTCGCACAGGTCTGCTGGCAACACTGACACATAACGGGAGGCTCCGCCCACCAACACTGGCACATAGCTATGGGGCGCCGCCCTTCGCCCGTGATTGGACGAGAGAGCGCTGTTGGCCCCGCCTCGGTTCTTCCACGATACGTCAATCATATTTCCGAGGAAGGTGGGTCGCCGTAAAAAGCTTTAAGATGTGGTGTTAGCGCTGGGTGATGGATAAGGGTTGAACATAAAAAAAAATAAGGGGGCTTGGCGTAAAGTCTCTGTGTCCGCTCTTTCCCACTATTAACCAGGACGGGACTGGAGCTCCATGTTATCTAATTCTGTAAATTAATATGGTCATTAATGAACTGTTTTCATGTGATTCCACAAGTTACATTTATGACTAAAATTTATTTTTGCGTTTGAAAGGTTTCAGCAGAGTTGTTAATGTATTTTACACAAAGTTGTCAATTATACATTTAAATCAAACTCTCAATTTGTACATTGTAGATTATGTCTGTGTCAAAACCCCATAAAACATGTCATAACACAGATGCAACTACCATATTTGATACATCATATAAACCATGATCATATTACATCTAAGTGTATAGTATAAGTCGAGGGAAAATGCCCCCTTTAAAAAGATTTATACATATGTAAAACGAAAGATTAAAAACACTCAATTTAATATTTATTATTACTATTATTATATATGTGCGTGTGTGTGTGTGTGTATGTGTGTGTGTATTTATATGTATGTATATATATATATATATATACTGTGTATAACCATGCATACATATATATATATATATATATATATATATATATAATATATATATATATATATATATATATATATATATATATATATATATATATGTATGCATGGTTATACACAGTATATATATATATATATATATATATATATATATATATATATATATATATTCATCCCTCCTCACCATGCCCACTCAATGTGTCTTGGAAAAATGATCAGACAGGCAGTTTGCTCAGCCATGTGGTCTGTTTAATGGTATTAAATTCACTGGCTATTGACATGGAGCTCAGAATGTGGCAGAAATGTCACGCTCTGGCTGCAGGTGCTGGGAAAAGGACCAATAAAGAGAGTGTTAAAGAGGCCGTTTCTGATGCCTGAGTACCCATCACTGGTGCATTCCAGAAGCACCACTCCAGCTATTCATGTTATGTCTCATCCCTGTGCTCAACATATGAGGTGTGTCACCTTCCATTATGTTCCTTATGAGAAACGACACCACTTTAACCTGTCCTACTTAGGAGGTGACTGCTGACATATACTGGTCGTATAGGTAATATCACAACTTTTTATTGCATACAATATCATCAATTTCAGAGAGCAAAAAAAGATATGAAGGATAAATCATTCAATGCATTATGACTATATTCAGAGCTCTGTATTACATGCATGTATTACATTCTTTTTTTCTTTTTCTTTTTTTTTTCTGATTGCTATGATAACTATTACCAACAATGATAGATAATAAAAATAATAATAAATCAATAATAATAATAAAAAAAAATGTTCAATTTAATATTCAGTTTGGTCATGCTCACTATTAACTATGCCTTTTGGCTTACTAAACTCCTAATTTTCTGCTTATTAATCTTAAGTAAGGTAGTTGTTAAGTTTAGGTGTGGGGTAGGATTAAGGGATCTGTGAATTAGCCACCACTTCCCCAAAATTAAAATAGTTATGACTGGACAATGATAAATGGTTTAAGCAAAACAACTCTTGCCAACAAAGATAGATAAAAAGTTTGCCATTTAGAAAAAAAAAAAAAAGGAAACCCTAAATGTAATTCTTAATTTACTAGCCTAGTTCTTCCTATGTTTACCATTTGGAAAAACCAGCCCCATATCCTGAGAAAACATTATTTTTTAATATAATTAATTAATTAATATAATAAATTTTTTATTTAATATAATTGTTTTATAAGGTGGGGATTTCGCAAGAATTCATACAAATCAAATTGTACAAATACATACATAAAATGTAAGATTTTTAGAAAGAAAAAAAAAATAAATCATGAAGGTCCACCCCTAAACATAATTGTCAGTGGGGTGGGGTATCAGTGATAAAAAAAAAAAAACTCTTAACAAAGATAGAAAAATAAAACACTCAATTTAATATTTCATTTACTAGTTGTATCCTAGTTACCAGTAGTAACAACCAACCTGATACATGCGCAAATGTAAGATTTTTAGAAAAATTTAATCATGAAGGTTCACCCCTAAACTTAACCATCAGTGGGGCATAGTAATGCCAAAATGTAAAATAGGTATGAATTGAGATGACGAGATAGTATTGAATTTTAATTTATTTATTGTTTATTTATTTATTTTATTTTTGTAAATGATGGCAAAAATGTGATCTCTACTCTTGGTAAAAGACATTTTTTACACCACAGTAGAAGTTAAATCGATCCATCAGATTTCTCATTAGTTGAAGAAGAAGAGGAACTAGTTAATGATAAAAGGAATTGGCCCTGCTGCTGTGATAGTATCTGAAGACTGCTGGGCTGGAACAGATGTATAGGCTTGTATAAGATGTATAAGTGACCTTCCTCTGTGGAACCAGACCTCAGTGATTGTCTGACCTCTTCACAGCTATAGCCTGCAGCCAGAACAGACTCTACACTACAGCATCATGTACCATAGCCACACAGCTCAATGTCAAACATCTATTAAATAATACAGTGTTTTTGCACTAAGTATTGAATCACAAACTGTTAGCTGCTTGTATACTTGTCCAGAAATTTTAGTAGAAACACTGCAAAAATGAAACTGCTGCAAAAACAATATGAACATCTCTTTTTAATGAAGAAAGATGCAACATCAGGCTTGAATATTAGCCTTTTGATATGGTTTGCCATATTTGAACATTTTCCGGGCATTCTAGCAGTGTCAGAAATTGCCCGCACATTAAAAAACTGACACCCAGTCTGAATTTACAATGAGCGTCACGCATCAAATAACACACTTACAGATATTTGACATTCTCTTGAAGACGCTTGAACTCTGGTGGTTTGAATTTAGAATAGTTCGGTTTTCCCTACCGTTCAGCAGTTCTATATTCCCAGCGGTGAGAGGAGCACATTGTGCTGCCGCTGAACACTTTTCTAGCTCACTCGTTTCATTCATATTTATGCCAGCTCATCTAAATTGTCCTCTCTAATAACGTGTGATCTGCATACTCTCACTTATATCAAGCACATTCATCTTTTTCAAAGCTTAAACATTTAAATAGTTTTAAATGGTTGTGCGGTGTGAGGCTGAATAGTTTGGTCAATAAAAAATAAGAGTGTCCATGATAAAGAAAATGATTTTTTTTATTTTTTTTAAATAGTGTAAAACACGTCAAGTTCTTAGAAATATAATTTATGTTATAGTTTGTAATAGTATAGCTTTATTGACAAATGATAATATTATAGTTATGTAATAGTATTTATGTTGGTTTTGTATGTACTGTGTAGAATTTTAAAGAAAATGTTCAATTTAAGGAAAAAATAAGCTTATCATATGTGTTTATAAGTCATTGTTTATATGAACTGCACTTTTAATTTGGTTTTTAAATAAATCAATCAATAAAAAAATGAAGTCACATGTCCTGTAAGCTCTCAGAGAATTACATTTTAATAATTTTGTTTGCCTTTTCCTTTTCACCACTGGCAATCTTTAATGCCAGAGGACAAACAAAATTGATAAAACGGAGAGACTGAAGGTTATGATGTCATGTCAATTAGCATGTTACAAAATATGAAAGTGTTTTTTTATTACGCGCAACATTGTGAAGGATTACCAGAAGCTTTGTGTTTCATGTTAAAACCCCTTTGGGGTTCAGTCTGCATTAATCATTTATTATTCTTAAGTAAGACATTAGATTCTCATCACCTCTGTCATGCCACAGTGTAACAGAGGCTGAGTAAAGCACTTCATGACATGTCTATTGATCACTGTTGCACGATGAGTGCGGACCAGGTTGAGAAGACATTGCAGTGCTGCAAGCTTCAAGTACATCTCTCAGGGGAAGGCTGTGATGAAATATTCACTTGTTTGGGGCATCGTATCCTCGAAGCATGTATAAAAGGGTGTGTGAAATAGAGAGACCTGGACACAGCTTGAGTCTGCATCAAGTGCAAAGCTAAAAAAACCTCTCCATCTCACAGACATAAGACAGGGATAGAGGAATTAAACTTTCATTGAGCTTTAAATGGGTTACAGGTCAGCGGTTGATTCAGCATTTTGCACTTTCCTAAAGCTTTGGGGATAAGAAGAAATCTACCTGTTCACTTAACATTGTGTCTCTGAGGAACAACGTTTTTTTTTTTTTTTTTTCTGTCATTACCTTCAGTAATTGTGTTATAAATACAGCAGACACCCATATCTGAGGAATTTCAGAACCCATCAAAAGCGGCAACAATGTTACCCCGTTTTTTTCATATGCAAAAGGCTGTTTTCCATTGTAAAATGCTGAAACGTTGGTAAGTCTAACTCATCTAAATGTCCCTTTCTGAGTGTTTCTCCCGAGCATCCCTCCACAAACCTGTCAGTTTCCTAGGCCATTGTGAGGACACACACCACGCAGTAGCTCTAGACCACGGGAAAAGGGAGCGGGACCTGTCATAAAGCATTCTCATTTACAGCTGCAGGGTGGATGCCTGGAGGAAAAGAGAGAGATAGTAAGAGAGAGAGAGAAAGAGAGAGAGAACACTACTGTAAATGTCAAGAGATGCTACTGGAAGGCCACTCAGCACCTCCCACCCTCCCATGTGAAAAGGCCACTTAGAGCAGTGGGCAGATAGCAGGCTGAGTTTATGTGCTGACCCAGCGCTCCAAATCAAACTTACAAATAGCAGGGGCTGGGCGGGCTGGGCCAGGCTGGGGGAGGTTGGGGAATGAGAAAGAGAGAGAAATTGAAAATAAATAAATAAACAGGACTAACCATGACCTACATGTTTAGCACTGCCAATACATCATCCACCTTAGCTTACAGTAAATGTAGGATTGGGAACCGAGTACCTGAATAAAAACTCAGTTTTCATCAAAAATGATAAAATTGCATAAACAGATAAAGTTTGTTTATGTTTATGCTCATATTGCGCACATGCAATCTTTTGTAGCTTCCTGCTCTGCATATTTAGTCATGTGGCTACACTGCTGCTAAATCTACACTGTGAAATAGACAATATGACAACTGAAGTCTGAACAAACAATTTCTGCATGAATAACTCTCATGAGGTGGTACTTTTTAGTGAATCCAAACCACAGAGAACAAATGATGTTGTCCAAGTACCAAACAAAGAAATTAAGCCATCTTTCCAGATCTCCGACAAACAAGACGTAACAGACTAGAGGTCATTCATTTTCAATGTAGAGTTGTACGGGAGCTGCATGGAGTTCCAACCATATGCGCATGTGGAAATTTCACATCCGATTTGAGCTTTGAATGAGTTGAAATATTTGAACTTTTGTGGCCAGATGGTTTGTGACTGCCTGACCTAATGTAATGTATTTTAATAAAAAAATTAAGCACAAGTTAAGATTTACCAATATTTTTTTCAATAAAACATGAAACACTATTTCTATAAAATGGTGGTTATGACCACCACACTAGATTTATAATTACTTATGTTGATTAGCCCTAGAAAGTGATGTTTTTTTTTTAATAGTGGGTGTTATAATATTTTTTTTTAGTTTTTTTTATTTTATCATGGTGAATAAAAAGAGGGTTATGATTATTTAACTAAGACTAAGGCTACATCCACACAAAGCCAGAGCTTTCCCTATCCGATCTTTTTATTTTCTTGTCTCAAGAAATAACTGTGTCCACATGAAACCACAAAACCGACACAAAACGATGTAGTATACATGCCAGACCAGCATGTGGTGCTGTAATTCTGCCACTAAAAATGGAGAAGAAGACTTGGACTATGCCATAAACCTTGCGCGCGGTAAACAAACGAACATGGAACAATACATTTATTACTCTGTGTTAATGTTAGTTGATAAAAAGACAATCGTTCAGTGTTTGTTCATGTTTTTGTTGCTGTTACGTAGCGGTGTCTGACTAGGGGTGAGACGTGGGCTGATGATGTCATCGTTTCAGTAAATATAGGGATTCGCTGTCCACATGAAAACGCAAGGGCAGTGTTTTCAAATTTATCTGCTCTGGGACTCAGTTTCGAAAAATATTGGTTTCACTCTCCCAAAACACCTATACGATACAAAATGTATGCGTATACAGTGAAACGCGTCTCCGTGTGGACGGGGCCTAATTTATACGTACCGTGCGACAATCATATGAGATTGTCATGTACGATTATCACATTGATCGCCCTGTAGTGGCAGTCGTACAAAACATACAAATTGGAAGTGAACCAGTTAAAATTAAGCATGGTAAAACCGCCCATTTTAAAGTAGAAATAAAATTGTACGCCACAAATATTGGTAATTCTAACGTCACGGTCAGTTTTGATTAGAATACATCACATCCAGTCTGGCAGTCGCATATTTTAGTTGCAAAATAAAAAAAAAAAAAATAATAATAATAATTATATATCCAAAACTCAAATCAAATTTAAAAAAAAAAAAAAAATGTGTACACATAAAAAGTCTGAAATCCACACACTTCCTATACTTGTCTCCATTGGAAATTAGTGACTTGACCAATGAATGACCAACAAATCAGTCCAATGCAGCTTATGCAACCAGTCCGATTCATCTCTTAAAGCTTGCATAAAGACACCTTTCGCTATAATTGTTTAACAATTATTGATTTTTAAAATTATTAAATTTATTCTGTAATGGATCTGTCAAGAAAATGGAATCGTCCATAAGAATCTACGGAGCCCCGCACGTGTTATGAAGGTGTAAAATTGTTTATTTATTTGTTTTTTTGATTTTTTATTTGGAGCCCCGCACATGGCATGCAGGAAAAAAAGTAGGCTAAATCGTGCGCACAATTTACTATTTCATTCCCTCGATTTATAAATTGTCCGCAAGATTTACTAATTCGTTCCCTCGATTTGCTAAATTGTGTTCACGATTTATAAATCGAGAGAACTAATTAGTAAATTGTGCGCACGATTTAGCAAATCGAGGGAACGAATTAGTAAATCGTGCGCACGATTTATTTATTTTTTCTTGCATGTCATGTGAGGGGCTCCGTAACTATTTCATTCCCTCGATTTATAAATCGTGCGCACGATTTAGGCCTAGGTTATTTATTTTTTCTTGCATGTCATGAGCGGGGCTCCGTAGGAATCAAAACCAGAATTGTTCAATCATTTGCAATTTCCATCCATAAATATTAACATGATAATTTTAGATCATGACACTCAAGACTTCTTTTTCGTCTTTCCTTTTTAAAAAGTGTTAGGAATGGAAAATACATAACTAATGCGGGAATTTCAGTGCTGTTCATAGCATTTTCAGGCTTATTTGCATTAATGAAATGGCTGTTCCTTGTCACAGTATGTTGTCTTTTATTCCCCCACGCTTTCTTCATGCCGTCTCTAAAATCCCTGTGCGACTCTTCACGGGAGTGCTGTGGGAAAATACGACTGTCAGTGACGACAAGACAAATGAATCGCGGTGTCAGGCGCGTGTGACTTCAATGATGACAGATTGAGAAAAACTGTCCCTCCGTCAACAGGCATGCTTCAGTTTTGAATTAATAAATCTGAATAAAATATTTCCCCTCTCATCATAAGGAGCTCTGCCGTATGTTTCCATTCCCAGTGAGAGTGTGTGCGAAGAGTGACCGAGGTGGAGAGACAGCTAACTGTAATTCCACCTAACCATCAGATGCCGCTCTGATTGTGTTTGTGATTCACTGAGAAAAAAGGGGGGGTGGGGGGGGGTGCTCTGCCCTGGTTTTCCACAGCATCCAGCAGTGAGACTCAAGTGTCAAGGCCTGGAGCAGCTGCATTATGATTTGTACATTTTCTTATATTCTGGGGGGGAAAAAAATACAAAGATAAAACAAATATTTACCCATTAAACTAGAAGTGTGACCCCCATAAACTATTAATTAGATGGATGTCATGACACCTCAAGAATATGTTCAGGTCATATTTCAGTCCAAAATCCAAAGAATAAAATGTTATTATAGTTTATAAAACAGATAGTTCTAGTCCTGAATGCTAATTGGTTAATATAGTGTTCCAGCCATGCTATTTTTTTTTTTCATAGCAACATCAGATACATCTTCTACTGTAGAATAAGAATGGTACCTTGTGAATTTGGTTCAAATTTATATGACATATGATGTCTTTAATATTTTTATTTTGTGCTAATACTATTATTTCTGTTGTGGTGGTCATCTGCTCCACCATGGGGATTTTCGGTCCCGTCTGCTCTGCTGTTGTGATCTTCTGCTCTGCCCTGCACTGCTCACCTGCTCCTTCAGCTCCCCAGTTTGCCTCAATCTTCAGTTCTACTTCCTTTCCATAGACCTGGTCCTTTTGCCTGTTACTTCAACTACAATTGTGGATTACCCTTTTTTTAAACTACTGCACTTGGACCCTCAGCCTTCATGTCCCTGTGCAGATTTGTGACAATATATATCTTACTGCTTATATTTTATGACACATTACACTTAATCCTATATAGGATTATTTTAATGTCACATTATTTTTCCCCCTCAATTCTCAATACTGGAATGACAAAAAAACTTACAATAAAAATACAGTATAACAGCAATAAGAAATGAATGACCACTGAAATAGTCAAAATTACACATAAAAAAAAGAGAGAAAAAGTTTTCTTTTTGATTTAGAGGTGAAATGTTACCTGGACATGTTTTCATCATCTATAAATTAATCAGGAAGCATATTGTGGAATACTGTGAATATATATATATATATATATATATATATATATATATATATATATATATATATATATATATATACTATATATATATATATATATATAGGGAGGGAAATTCGCAGATTTTCATTGAGAGTCCAAAACGGTTTCTTAATATGGCATGATAACATCACTTTCTTGTCTTTACCTCTGTCTCAATGATTTTCCACAAACCAAATTGATTTATTGCAGAGAGCAGCTGCTTTAATCGGCGTAACTAATGACCTTATATGACAGAAATACAAAATCCCTTTAAAATTAGGAAAACCAAGCAGTCTTATTGTTAAATAGGTGTAAAGGGTGTTGGAACAATAGGGAAAGCATCCCCTGGAATCTGTGGCCCACAAGGAGCAGGATAATGTATGTAAACATCTGGTGTGTGCAGAGGGCTGCCAGGACAAGACAAAGCCACGTGTCCAGGCATGGATGCACACACACAGTCCCCGGCGACACACACATGGACACCTCACCTGGCCAGTCTCAGAAAAGAGGAATAAAGACTCAGAGGAACAATGACTCCGGTAATAGAACTGGCTGGGGCTGAAAAGAGTGGAGAATAAAAGAGAAAATGTTGAGAGAAATGAGGGAAGGAAGGAAGCAAAATGGAAAGAAAGAAAGAAAGAAAGAAAGAAAGAAAGAAAGAAAGAAAGAAAGAAAGAAAGAAAGAAAGAAAGAAAGAAAGAAAGAAAGAAAGAAAGAAAACACATCCATGCCCACAGGGCAAAGAGTATATAGCTGGTGATGGAAAGGGAATCTGCATCTAAATTTGACAAATCTTTATGCTCAAAGGCTTAGCAAATGAATATGCATGAGAGAATAAAATTATATGCCTTTAAGCAGGGCACTTATTCTGTGTGTTCACCCTCAGAGGATTTTCAAAGGTACAGCTGAATATGAAGACAATATACTGCAGAATCAAATAGCAAAAACGGCCATTTAAAAAAGCCCTCGGCCAAGTATAAATGTCATGACACCATTCAATGTCATGCCGACTGGAGCCTTGGAGGGTTCAGGCAATGCTGAGAAAGATTAGATATTTGCAATTCCAATCCATAAAATTCAAGTACAGTTTTACCAACATTTTTTTTAGATACAACAGTGATCACATTTTATTACACGATTCTTTGGAATACTTGATTCTGGTCTTATTCAATCAGAACATTCAGTGTATGCTGTTTACAGTCTCTCTTCTCACATAATAAAATAAATATATAAATGTGCGCTTATTTGTTAACTGATCACCCTGTCAGAGTTTTGGATTATGACTAGCTGATTATACATTATCCTTTAAATATTGTCATGTACTAATTTAGTGTAATTTAATGTATTGTCCTGTTAAATACTGTATGTAATAGTATAAGCTATTAAAGCTATTAATTTATTTTAACATTTACTCATAGAAGATAATGTGAAGAATATTTGTGTCTACACAATGTAAATCAGTGGCGTCCAACACATCATTGGACCCCACTGGCTTTTATTGAATGGACATAAAAATACACTGAAAGAAAAATGTAGAAATTTCACAATTTGTGAATAAAACAGAGTATGTTTTATAAGAAAATAAATCTTATACTTGAAAATTCCATGTTTAATCCAGTTTAATTTAATGGCATTTATTTGTTAAATTTACTAGCAATGTCTGAGTGAAATCTGTTTCTATTGTACTTTCTTTGAAACAATTTTCACTCAGAAATTATCGGTCCTGACAAATTTCACAAATAATTAAAAACAGACAGCAAGTAACACATTGAAATTATAAAAACTGAAATAGTATTTTCTTATTAAACGTACTCCAGTAATCTTTTTCATTCACAAGACCTTCACTGTTTGTTCCGAGGCACATGGAATGAAGAGAGTTTTGATCCAGATGGAGTCTGGCAGCTGTGGCCATCATCCACAGCCATTTTTTGGTTTAGATTGGGAGAAGAGACTCACGAGGACAGGATGCTTGCTATAATGGACTATGTGATGCAAGGTAAACCACAAAATGTCTTACCCTCAGGTGAGAGCCAAAGAACATGCTGGGCAAAACAGATATAGTGGGGGAGGGGAAGTTAGAGATGAATGGGCCATCAAATACTGAAGAAATGTCAGATGAAAACAAGAAGCATCATTTGAAAAAGGCAGTAAAAGTGCAGAGCAATCAACGTGAAGATTGCTGGGAAGAACACATTGCCTCCGATTTGGAGATTTGCTGACAGTTAATGGAGAAATCCTAACTAGTTAAGCAAAAGTAAAATAAATATCTGTTCAGTGTACTGCTGAATAACTGGAGCGCTGAATGAGTTGGCAAAAACCAGCATCATAGGATATGGTATTTTGGCTCATTTTGAGTCGGAGTGACTGTCATGCGCGTCCAAATATGAGTTTTGGTTGTGTTGATCTGTAGATCTGTGCTGCTCGAGAAGTGAAATGTTTCAGACATTTCGAAATAAATGGTTCAGTCCGATTTGGGTAACTGGTTCATCCAGTTCACTAAAAAGAATAAAAAAAAAATTCATTCATCAACCGGACACGTTTATAGTGGTGTGATTCACTCCATAGCTGGTTGGTTTGGTTCAAGGCTTATAAAAATCCCTATGAGAAAAAAAAAAGAAAAGAATAGGTAAAATACTTCCAGTACCAGGCTGCTGAAAAAAATGGGCGGGCTCTGTTGCAATCTATTGCGAACTTCATAATCAAGTTTTGTACACTCTCAGATTAGCTTACTTATATGCTGTTGAATTGTATATGTTTTTAAAATGTTATTTTTGTATTTACTTACTGTAAATTATAATTACATTGACTACAAGTCTATAATTTATTATTGTTTTTAATTATCATTATATATATATATATATATATATATATATATATATATATATATATATATATATATATATATATATATATATATATATATATATATATCTATATATATATAATTGTTCTGGACCAAGGCTGCTCAATAAGTGAGCGGTCACTTTTCCCCTACTCGGAATGTCATCTCAATCAGCCCTTGATTAACACCTGAGGTCAGCGTTTGTCCAGCAAAATGATTTACTTGATTTACAGTGATACAATAGAGCAAACACTAAGTAGGCCACCTTCTCTGCTGAAAGTTTTCATCTCTCATACACAAGCACATTTAATAACCTAATAATGGTAAGGCCAGTTTCCTGTTGGAAAAATTTCCTCCACACAATAAGGTAAAATATTTCCTCCACGCAATAAAGTTAAATAAAAGAGAGGGAAAAATACAAGGAGAAAAAATAGGGAGGACAGAGGACGAGGAAGATAGAAGCTGCGGGAGCCTGAGCTAAATGTCTCTGGTCAGGAAGGAGTTAAGGCCATAAAGATGTACCTCAGCCCTGACCCTTCAAACTCCAAAGTATCCCCTGCGTAGAATTCTTATTCCCCACCAAACTGACAAAGTGTTTTTAATCTTTTCTTGCCCTCTCTACTGGAGATTGGGGAAACAAAAATCAATACTTGCTGGCAGGCGATCTAGCAAGCGGGTGAATTACAGAGGCTGCACTCCGGCCACAGCCACAGCACAGAGGGAGGCCTTGGAGGCAAGGGACCTTGGGAGTGTCGTTTGAGATGCAGGGGTCAGCGGTTCAGCACAGGTCCGCAGTCTGAGGAGCGCCGTATTTACTGCAACGGCTCACCATAATGAAAAATAACTCCAGGAGAGAAAGAAAGGGAGAGAGAGAGAAATGGAGAAAGGAAGAGAGAATCTCAGTGAGGATGAGGAGATTGGGGGGGGGGGGGGGGTATGTCTGTCAGCAAGCATTCAAACAAAAGCTTAGCAGGAGAGAACTGCAGGTGCATGGTGGGTCATTACACATAATCACATCACTGTTGAGTAGCGTGTGAGTCTAGATTGGTCATCATCTCTTCATCCTACCAATCACACCCCCAGTCATACTAATGAGAATAAATTAAACTTAGTTTAGTTCACCCAAAAAGAGTATAATTTGCTCACACTCTTGATGCACTGAAACAAACAATTCCTTGATTATAATGAAAGTGAATGATGACTGAGATTGTAAAGCATAAAAATAGCCAAAAGAATGCTAAATGCTAAAATCTTGACACTCAAACTAATTCTGCTTGGTGTGTTCATAGATTTGTGAATAAACCACTCTTTCGGTTGAATCTTTTTAATGAATCCATTGATCCATTTCACAAAACTAGTCAGTTTCTCAAGATTCTTTCTTTTCTTTTCTTTTTTTTTTTAATAAAAAAAAAGCTGCAATAAAATGAATATTAGATGAAAAGCATTAAAAGAAAATTATAAATGTTGTCTTGGCAAATAAAAAGTTTAAGCTGAAGTACAAAAATTTAATTAAAAAATACAGATAAATAGCAATACAACACAAAAAAGCAACAAATTACTATACCAAAATATTACCACCACCAGGTATTTAGTTCCTCTCTATTCACTCTGTGTTTGTCGGTTGTTGTTTGTGCAGACTGAATATAGATAGATAGATAGATAGATAGATAGATAGATAGATAGATAGATAGATAGATAGATAGATAGATAGATAGATCCAGTTGCAGCAGTTAACATTGAAGGAAAATTTTATCAGTGAAAAAAAGAAAACACATCAGTCTTTTCCTCAAACTGTGACCAGATAATGAAGACAGACAAAGGCAGGTTAAAAAATACTAATGAGGTTTAATCCATAAGCAGTGGCCTGTAGCACAAAGTGAGATGAACAAACTCAGAGTTGCAGAGTAAGTTCTCAGGCCACAGGCGATAAGGCGTAACAGTGTGTAAACATCTACACAAACAACAACCGACAAACACAGAGTGAATAGAGAGGAACTAAATACATTGTGGTGACAAACTAAATGACGATCAGCTGTAATGATTGGTTAGTGTCCATGAAACAGATGTTTGGCTTGAACTCAAACAAAGGAACACATGTGATAAATGAAAACAAACTAAAGCAAACTGAACTGACACACACACTTGCTATGTGAATGTAGGAACTTTATGAATTAAGAACTGACTAATTCTAAATACAGCACATGAGTTGTACAGACTAGTACAGTCCATTCTTCAGTTCATTCCTAACAAATTCTCCTTTTGTGTTCCACAGAAGAAAGAAAGTCGTACAGGGTTGGATTTAAATTAAAGAAAGAGTAAACGTTGATTGAATTCCTCTAACTGGTCTTCTTATTGGCATACAAGATGTCCACCTGAAACAGAATGAAAGCCACATTACACAGTGCTGATATTAACAAACTGGATAATAAATGATTAAAAGGCATGGATTGGGAAAATGTTGCTTTAACTTATATTACTTTGTGTTTTCAGTGTGACTGAAAATATAAAGAATATGCTTCCCATTATATCACTTGGGTTTGTTGTATTCATAATACACTCAAATGCTATTTAACAAAACATAAAGTGCTTACTATTGAACAGCAAAATTTAGAAATCTTTCACAATCAATAGGCTCACTGAGGAGACTCAATTTGTTTGTTTGTATGTTTATTTTTGTTTCTTTCTTTGTTGATTTCATTATCAAATCAAAAAAAGCCAAATTACTTTATGTACAATATATCTGTATTTCTTTTCTAATGTGCTTTTAGGAGATTAAAAAGAAAAAAAAAAAACATAATAAAACCTGCCATTTTAAATTTAGCACACAGTAACACAATAGCATTCTTGAAATGCACAAATTAAGTTTTGGTCTATGAGATTAGTACATCAAAGACAGTGAATATTCAACCTCTTTACTGATTATTAAGATATCTGTATATTTGCATTTAGAAACCATTCCAAATGTTCTTTAACGAGGTGAAAGAGCATATCAGAACATGCTTTTCCCATTTATTCAGTCCCATTCCCAGAAAGCTCATTCAAGACCGACAAGGACAAGCTATATATTACCAATTCACCAAATTAAGCTTTTTTATTTTCTCTATATGAAATAAGCACCTCATTTAGGTAAACAAACATTCTGTGTTGATGGGAAGATTGTTTTAGGAAGCTGTTGCAAAAATGTCAGATTACTCAATTATCCCACCACCCGACAGCTGGCAGGCAAAACAATTAGGACTGTGAAGATGATAATGATGATGATGATGAACTGAATCTATAATGCCTTTATTTTTAAAAAAAACAAAGCAAAAGAATTTTTGTCATGGCCCTGGGCTTGTGGGCCTACAACAGGTCTTGGTCTGGATCATAAGGTCTGATTGTTGAGACAGACAGAAGATAATGCTGGGACTACAGACAATGGTAATTATGCCATTTTAATTATGGCTGTCTTTTGAAGGCGTGAATCCAGTATTGAGGCCACTGCAGAGGAAGCAGCACCATTTCCATTGAAAATTTTGGAGCCTTGGGAGTCCATTGCTGTAGATTGATTTAGACGACAGGAAGGAGGTGAGTGTTTCTGTGATCGATGATTGAAAGGTAGCTGATTTGCTCACTCTCAAAGGGCTCCCTTGCCCTTTTTCTGAGGTGATAGTGAGAAAAAAACAGCTGTATTTAGTAACATGACATTAAAATCAACCAGACAGGTAAAAAAATACTGGAGAAAAAATAAGGGGAATATATCTCAAATATTCCAATATTCTATATCTGTATGCCTGTCTGTCTGTCTGTCTATCTATCTATCATAATCCACAGTGACTTACATATAAATATATATTTACAGTTTTACAGTTTTTTTTTTTTTTTTTTCTCTCGCTTTGGGGCTATTTTTATATAGACTATAACCACTGGTATATTTTCAAAACTCTTAGTACTAATATCACAACAAATAATCAAAAGTGCACTTTTTCTAACATTTCAGCATATTTTCACTTGTCTTAGTACAATACACACAAACGCAAAGTATCCTTTTCACTGCACAAAATAAATATGGCTCATATACTGTATGTAGAGCCATATACCGTGGTAGAGTCTGCACATATAACTCACCTTCCATCTGAAAGGTTCAGTTACAGTATGGATTCAGTCATATGGCACAGTGAGGATATTTACTGCATTGACAGTAAACTCTGTTCTAGCACTAAACCTCATGGCCATGTAATAACTTCATCACGCCTTTTGATAACACACTGGATAAATACTTTTAGAAACATAATGCTTGTGACTGCTGTCTTCACGAAAGCTTTGAGTTCCATATTTCAACTCAAATCAAAATTTTGTGTCTAATTATTTACTTATGTGGTAAGTAGCCATGTAATACTGTAAGTGGTATAATGTACATCCACCTGGTTGTTACAAGGGTGATACAAGATACAAGTTATTCTGTGATAACAACTGATGTACATTATCCCTTACATACCTCGGAATGTCTCGACTGACCAAACAGAATCAAGCATTTCACAAAGCCATGTAATAATTGTAACAAAAGCATGAGTCAGTTTTTAAAAGAATGACTAGAGATGGTGCGAGTGTTATCAGTTTGGATTTTGTTTTACTAAGAATTTTGAAAATATACACCTTACTTGTGAAAATAGTATTGAAGCATATAAAAAAAACTGTAATAATATTGTCCCTATTACAGAGCAATTCTTTTTTTCCCTTTTACACATTTGTGACCAACAGCAAACCAGTTTTGGTTACTTTTATATTTAATCATTTAGCAGACACTTTTATCCAAAGCGACTTACAAATGAGGAGAACAATAGAAGCAATCAGACGAACAAGACAGCAACAGTATGCAAGTGGTGTGACAAGTCTCAGTTTGTCTAGCACAGTACACATAGATAGTTTTTTTTTTAATAGAATAGAATAGAATAGAATAGAATAGAATAGAATAGAATAGAATAGAATAGGTAAGTGCTAGTATTAGTTCGTCAGGTTCTGGCGAAAAAAAAAGTGTCTTTTGACGTTTTTTGAAAATGGCCAAAGTCTCAGCTGTTCGAATTGAGATAGGGAAGTCATTCCACCAGCTCGGCACAGTCCAGGAAAAGGTCCATGATAGTGATTTTGTGCCTCTTTGAGATGGCACCACAAGGCGTCGTTCACTTGCAGAACGCAAACTTCTGGAGGGCGCACAAGTTTGAACTAGTGAGTTTAGGTATATTGGTGCAGCCCCAGATGTTGTCTTGTAGGCAAACATAAGTACCTTGAATTTAATGCGAGCAGCTACTGGTAGCCAGTGTAAACTGATGAAGAGAGGTGTAACGTCAGCTTTTTTCGGCTTGTTAAAGACCACTCTCGCTGCTGCATTCTGGATCAGTTGCAGAGGCTTGATAGTACGTGCAGGAAGGCCCACCAAGAGAGCATTACCATAGTCCAGTCTGGAGAGAACAAGAGCTTGGACAAGGAGTTGAGAAGCTTGCTCTGATAAGAAGGGTCTAATCTTCCTAATGTTGTAAAAAGCAAATCTGCAGGACTGGGCCGTTGTAGAAATATGGTCTGTGAAGCTTAAATAAACATTGATCACAATTCCAAGTTTCCTGGCTGTCCTGGAAGGAGTTATGGTTGACAAACCCAGTCGTATAGAGAAGTTGTGATGAAGTGCTGGGTTGGTTGAGACCACGATCAGTTCTGTCTTAGCAAGGTTGAGCTAGAAATGTCTCTCAGACAGGCTGCAATGGGACCAGCTACCATCGGATCGTCTGGTTGGAATGAGAAGTATAGTTGAGTGTCATCAACATAGCAGTGATAAGAAAACCCATGCTTCTGAATAACAGATCCTAATAATGACATGTAGATGGAGAAGAGAACAGGTCCTAGCACTGAGCCTTGAGGAACCCCAGTACCAAGAAGTTGTGACTTAGAAACCTCAACCCTGAAAGACACCCTGAAAGACCTACCTGAGAGGTAAGACTTGAAGCACTGGAGTGCAGTTACTGAGATGTCCATCTTCATGAGGGTGGACAGGAGGATCTGGTGGTTAACTGTGTCAAAAGCAGCAGACAGATCCAGCAATATTAGTACTGAGGATTTGGAGGCTGCTCTTGCTAGTCTTAGGGCTTCAGTAACCGAGAGCAGGGGCAGTATCAGTTGAGTGGCCACTTTTGAAGTTGGCACTTGTAACAAAAACAGTTAGAAGTATTATGATTTTGCTTGTAATAATTTTTCATATCAGCCAACTGGCAGGTTTTATTTACTAACTAAAGTCAAATGTTTCACTTTGGACCCCACAACCATTTTTTGCCAATATCAAAAGCAATGCCATTGCCAACCAAGTGAATCATCAAAAAAATAGTTAACAGGAGTAATAGAAGGATATGCACATATACAGAGATATTCACATATTTTCCGCTCAGCTTCAGCTGCCCACTGGGGTTTCAAATGGGGTTGCAAAACAACAAGCTCCCACACAGAGACTTCTCAAAGACAGCTTTGCACTCCTGAGTTTTGCAATCTCGTCTCCATTTGTTAAAAAATTTATGTAGCACCTCAGCACTTATTCGAACACTCTGCGAAACTAAACGACCTGAACTCTGGGCAACCCCCGCTGAAGGGCTTTCTCTTTTCTGTCTCTCATTTGCATTAGCATATTAGAGTGTTTTCTGGGAAAATGAGCTATAGAAATTAATTCAGGATTAATTGGTGCCTTTATCTCGTTAGGACAATCTAATTTGGGGGATGATGGAATTGTTTAGACTCCCTTTTGCATAATTGGATTGCAGTGAATGGCTGTCATTATCGTATCTTTAGCAGTGTCTGCGGACCCCCTCTTCCTGGCCTCCACCTCGTAAAGAGCCATCATGTGTTTAGCTAGTATTGTGCTAACCCCTGAAACACAGCAATGAGCCAGAGACGAGCATGTGGCTAACAGCACAGCAGTGATTAGCTCTCATATAAAACCAATAGTGCACAGTCAAAAATGTTCATGAGCTAGTCTGTACTCTATCCCATCTGACATACAACATATAGGTGCGAACAAAGGAGAAAATGGATGAGCATTAGCAGAAACAGACGTTTGGTTGGATATATTAATGATATTTAGTGATGAATAATTTTTTATAGGATTTCAGGTTTTCAAGTTCTCAGAGGGCAGGTGTACTTAAGGAGCAGTTAAATGTGCCAAAGGTGAATTTCACCATTACTGTATTTTTTTAGTAGCTCTTTTGATTGTAAGCAGCTTTCGACAGTAGTATAATTGTCCGCCCACAAACAGCTTCATCGCACACTATCATGCTAACAATAGTATCAGTTTTGATGTGATGGCACTGAACATCAGTTTTAGGGAAAGTTACTTTTAAAAGTTATGCATTACAATATTGCATTACTCCATAAAAAAAGTAACTATTTGCATTACTTTGTTGCTTTTTATGGAAAGTAATGCATTGGGTTACTTTTTTTTCACCTAAGCTGGACTTGCTTTTTAATTTTTAATATCAGAAAACCTAAAAGTTATATTTTTGCCAACTGTAAAGACCCTTTGACACCAAAAGTTAAATTAATTATCCTCAGCCTGAAGGAAGTGCCTCTGCACCTCACTCCTGATTTCTCTCAACATGGGGACAGGAGAGATGTCAGTGAATAAATGGCAAAACAATTATTACTGCTGCTGCAAGTACAGGAACTTGCCACTGCCAATACAAAAGCCGATATGGTGCTGTGAGTATTTAAGACATATTGCTGCTGCACGAATAGCATATAAAATAACCCGTAGCAGATCTATACAGGTGGAGCTGGGGAAGGTAGAGGGTTTCAGAGGATCTCTGAAAGTGCGCTGCAATGCTCAAGTGAAAGCTAATCAGCCATTTGTAAAGCAACAAGCTCATTGGCTGCGAATGCAACATGAACCAATCATCTTGTGACAAGTCGTTAAATGCTAAGAATAACATCAGTTACGTTAATGTATTTGGTCTTGATGGAATAGATCTGCTACACTGCTGCTGAACTGGTGCTGCTGTTGGTTATTGATAGATTATTGCTGCTGCTGTTGCTGCAAGCACAGTAACTTGCTACTGCCAATACATATGCCGATATGGTGCTGTGAGTATTTAAGACATACTGCTGCTGCACAAATAGCATATAAAATAACACTAAACTAAGCTGGAACGAGAAGATATACAATAGCTAAAATGTGTATGCTGCTGAGAGCATGAAAACGTACTGCTGATATACAATAATGTGCTTGAATAAACTCTCACTATCAGTGAATTAAATGTAATGAATGAAAAAAATAAAAATAAAAAAAATATATATATATATATATATATATATATGTGTGTGTGTGTGTGTGTGTGTGTGTGTGTGTGTGTGGCTCCTTTAAGAGTGAGTGCTCCCTTCTGATCTGTCTGCATCTCTTGTGCGCCACGAGTACTACACATATCCTCTTAAGACCCTGCGGCCTCATATGAGGACATTATATTTTTGAGAATTTCTCTGAGACTGTACATGCCACATTGATTACCAAATGATTGGATGTTTCACCATGACCGCTCCCTCTCCTTGGTCTTCAAAAATGTCTGAAATTAATTTTCTGACAATCTTATGTAAATATGTTAATATTTTGTAATTATCATTTAAATCTGTCTAATTTTTTAAATTGTGTGTCATAAATCAACATCTCAGGAAAATGTTATGGGGTTTCAAATCAAAATATGACTTTCTGTTTCGAAAAAGGACGTTGATTTCATACATGTCCTCATATTTTTATATTTTTAATTTGTGTTTCTTTAATGAGCATTTTTTGTTGAGGTAACAGATTATAAGGGAATGTTTTTTTATTTTTTTGTTATATTTAATATTATATATTATTATGAAAAGCTTGTCAATTATTACTCCCATTATTACACTTCTTTTTTCATTACATGTTGCCCCAAAAACACACTAATATGCAAATTAGATTTAGTTTAAAGATACATTGTATATAACGAGAAAACCTGTTTTTTGGCCATTTTACACACATTTTGCAGAAAGTAAAATTGTATATTGAAATCATTCTGTTATAACATAGTTGAGAATCATCTTTATACAAAGTTTGGTAAAAAAAAAAAAAAAATCTTAAAACTAAAAATGTATTGGTGATTTTAAAAATCAATTGTTTATGCCTATGCATGCTCATTCATGTCTTCTTATTTTTTTTTTTAAATTGAGTCCCGATGCCCTCTACCAAGGACATAGCATAACTTATGAATGAAATATCTTTTTTTATTTGTATTTTATTTGTATTTTTATTTTTATTTTATTTTTAATGCTCTAAACAATGTAAAGACATGGAAAAAAATAACTTTTTCCTAAAACATTTTTCTCGGGTCTTAATGCAGGTAAATAATTTTGCTCAAAGTAAGGCTGTAGACAGTAGGATGTTTCTGGAAGACAGTTATACAGGTTCACCTTGAGTTAGGATGGAATAACATGTGAAACACCAAGTGCAAACCGATCCCACTTAAATCCCATCTGAAATCAGCCCGTTCACACATAATGTATATATGAATGCCCATAGAAAACATTGAAAGCATTGGAGGTTTCGAGCAAATAGGTACAGCACTAAAGAGTACAGCACTTCAGCACATATGAATGTTTTTGCTGTTTTTTTATCACTGTGCAGTTCTGCAGAGCTGCAGCATTAAGACGTTCCATTAACAGCGATCGCTGATGGAATGGGAAGGTCACTGGAGTATCAGTTGATTCACTGTTGTCAGCGCACACAATTCTTGTCTGCCTAAACTGCTTGGTAACTATGGCAACAAGGCTGGAGGGCCCACCATTGTCTCACATGTGGTGAAAGGGAATGAAGGGTATTTTTTACACAGCAAGAATGAGTGTGTGACAAAAGTGAACAGGAGAAATGAAATGATACACAGCCAAAGATCGATATAAGATCACAGAGCACTTATCAAATTTTATGGGCTCATAATAACTTTTTTTTCACCCACACTGAATGTTGATGACTGAACCCTCCAATGAAGTTTGAAACCCTCCTCGCCTGTCTCCTATCTAAAGCTTGCAAGCTAGATCATCAGTGATGTGCAATTTGAAAGCATTATTATTCAAGCACAGCTCGTAATGCTATTATACTGCGGGCCATTCGAAGTTGTAAACAACAGTGCCACTACCAGGCAGTATATAGTCCATAAAGTCAATCCCATGGTGAGAAAGGAATTTTATAGGTATTTTTCAGACAAAATCTGTTGGGGGGTAGCTCGTGCTTCACAACTTGTCATCGGGTGCCACTATCACGGTTTGCTAAGCATCTAAAAAGTCTTTTTAAGCAAAACGGTAATGGAATCGTCCACCCAAAAATTTACATTTTCTGTAGATGTACTCACCCTTCGGCAATCCAAGATGTAGATGAGATTGTTTCTTGATCAGAACAGATTTGGAGAAATTTAGCATTGCATCACTTGGCAACCAATAAATCCTCTGCAGTGAATGGGTGCCGTCAGAATGAGAGTCCAAACAGATAAAAACATTACATTAATCCACAAGCAATCCACATCAGTCCATCAGTTAACATATGGAGCAAAAGGCCGTGCGTTTGTACAAAACAAATCCATATTTAAGACATTTTAACTTCAAACCATTGCTTTTTGGCTAAAAAAACCCTCTATCCATAACGTTGCTTTCTCCAGTGGAAAAAGTTTTCACGTCTGAATCAGGAAAGAAATATGCACAGATCAAGTATCATTTACAGGTGGGAAAAAAAGTGCAAAACTGTTCTAAACAAATATGTCAGGGGATATCAGGGAATAGACTTTTTCCACTGGAGGAAGAGTTATTATAAATTATGGTATTTTGTTCAGAAGCAATGGTTTCAAGCTAAAATTCACTGATGGATTTGTTTCTTACAAACATGCAGTTTTTCACTTCACAGTATGTCAGTTGATGGACTGGAGTCATGTGGATTACTTGTGGATAGGGTGATTATGTGTCCTCTTTTCCCAAGACATGTGTTGTTTTTAACAGCTGTTTGGAATCTCATTCTGACGGCACCCATTCACTGCAGAGCATCCATTGATGATCAACTGATGTAATGAATAAATTCCTCCAAAAAAAAAAAAAGAAGAAGAGGAAGAAGGAAACTCATCTACATCTTGGATGGCCTGAGGGTGAGTAAATATTCATTTTTGGGTTGACTTTTCCTTTAATAGTTTTTATGGAATATGTGTGATGTATAATAATACATCTATAATATAAATCTATAATGAAGTCATGAATACTAAAGTAATTGATCATGTTTTACAGAAATAATGCCTGACAGTGTTTGGCAAAAGGTGAAAATACACAGCCTAATATGTACATCTTTGTGGTTACAGAAAAATTTGGAATAAATGATATGTACTTCTAAGAGCCTTTCTGTGGGGGTTTCAGGTTTTAACTAAAGAGTCAGACCCCCAAACCACTAACCATGTTTCCAAAAATGTAGGCTATAAACTATAATATCAAGAACTGTAAGACATACTTAGACTTTGTCAGTGATCAGGTTTCCATTTAAAAGTGAGATTTCCGCAGAAAATATTGAATAGTGAGTAAATATTTTTTTTTTTTTTTTTTATTGAATCGTAAGTGTTTTTTTAGGTCAGTAGCATTCCATATGTTTTGAGGAGCAAAGAAGCACAAAACAAAAGGAGGATAGAAGAAAAGCAGAAATAGAGAGAGAAAGTGAAGGAGCACTCCTACGGGAGTTAGAGACATTAGGACCCATCAGCTTGACATACGAATCATTCTCTCATGTAAACATAAATATGATAGTGTGTTCCTGAAGTCGTAGCAATTTCTGTTGCTAGGCTACGTTGCATTAAGCAGTGTAGCTGTCCCTGTTCATTTCGCTCCAGGGATTTCAAAGATAGAAAAGAACCTGCCACCTATAATGAAGATTTTCTCCAACTATACAGCCTTTGCTAGCTCATAAACATGACTTTAAACACATCAGTATTAGGTTGTGAAAGCATATTGTTGCATGTTACTAGACCCTGTATTGTATTCAGAATTAACTTAAAACTTCATTAAGAGTGCACAGAGACCCATCTGGGGCTGGTGAGGTAGGAGGAAGTGGATCATATACAGTAAGCCCAAAATGTGTTTAATATCAAAGACCAAAAATGTGTTGTATGTAGCTCAATATTTCATTATTTGGAGATGAGCTTAAACAGAATATCATTTCTGAAGTTCTAAAGCCACAAGGCCTAAAGCCATGTCGCTATTAACAGAATTATTATATTTATATACATTATAAATATATATAGAGAGAGAGTGACTCTACATGACTTGGAAGAAAGGAACATTTATGAACTTGTGTGATGTGAACAGTCATTTGCTTCCATAAATATCTTGCTGGAGTTTTAATGTACAAACAGAAATAACTATTCGTAAGTTATTTGGATTGTTAGCAAAAGCATTCTTGGAAAATATTTTTTGATAGCTGGGTATTTTAAGAATGTACTAAAAGCCAAATATCTTGTCCAATCTAATGTCTAATAACAAATAATAATAATAATAATAATAATAATAATAATAATAATTAGACTCAGTTATCAAATAAGCATAAGGATAAAGCAATATTTTAATGAACATATCGAAAATTATAATGCAATTCTGTAAATCTAATATGACTTAAGTGTGAAATGAAAATGGGCAACATGCAATTCCTTTATGCCTTAAATTGCTGGTACTTGGGAAACATAACAGCTAACTCTATTACTTGGTGAAAAAAAAAAGTTTTTCTGACTACTATTAATAAATATTTATTATAGCCAGGTAAAGTCATTATTTACTGTGTTTGCAAGTACTTGTTAGAAGAAGCGGTGGAACAACAGATGTGGACAGCAGCTTGTAAGTGTCTTGTTTTTTGTTTTTTTCTCATTAGATTTCAATAATAATCATATGTTTTATTTATATAGCGCATTTCAAATACACAAGGACGCTTCACATGAGGTAAATAACAGATAAATATCATATGAACAGCCAAAAAGCAGACAGAGGTGAAATAATATTGCAATATACAAGATCAGTTACAAAACAAGCATAGAACAATAAATTAAGGCAAGCAATCCATTAAGAAACATTGTAAATAAGTGAGTTTTGACAGCAGTTTTAAAGGTCAGGAGTGAAGAGATAACACAGAGATCTTGTGGTAGTTGATTCCAAAGCTTGGCAGCGGAAATGCAGACAGCCCTGCCACCCACACTAGACAGCTGGAATTTGGGTACTGCAAGCAAATTTTCAGAGTTCGATCTCAAAGTACTGGCAAGGACATAGGAGAGAATTAATTCAGAAAGGTAAACCATGACAGGCCTTGAAAACTAAAACAAGAATCTTAAACTGAATACGATAGGTGACAGGGAGCCAGTGTAATTGCTGTAAAACCAGAGTGATGTGGGCAGATTTTTTGATAAATGTAAGAACACGAGCAGCTGAATTTTGGATTAGCTGAAAGTGATTACAGACTTTGTTGGGGAGGTCATAAAACAAGGAGTTACAATAATCCAGACGCGATGTATAATAAACACATGAACAAAAGTTTCAGCATCTTTGAAATTTAAAGATGGTCGTAGGCAGACAATATTACGAAGGTGAAAAAAGCTGATTGATATGGGATTCAAAACGTAGACTAGAATCAAACATTATACCAAGATTGTGTATAGTGAAAGAGGGATGTACTACTCCAAACTCTGTCAGTGTTAATGGAGTAGTCAGGTTGGGAGGAGACAAGGGATTTAGAGCCAACTTACCGAAATTCAGTTTTTTCAGTATTTAACTTTAAGAAATTTTGGGCCATCCATACTTTGAGATCATGTAAGCAAGATGTAAAAGAAGAAGGGGGAAAACAGAATTGGGCTGTACGGTAAAATAGATTTGCGTATCATCAGCATAACTGTGGAAATTTAGACCATGGCGCCAGATGATCTGACCCAGAGGAAGTATGTAGATTACGAATAGAAATGGACCAAGGACAGATCAGTTGTCATTGCTAGGAAACATTGATTGGCTTAGGGTGTGTCTCGCCACATCGCAATTACCGCGATTACAAAATACCATCTTGTAAAAAGTGTTCACATCCTCGTAGAACTCGTGATTACAACTTGTGGACTGGGAATTTTCTGAGAGCTACTACTTGTACCACCTGACCACCTCAGATTCATTAGGCACTATGTTTTATACATTGATAGTGCAATAGTTCCGAGTCCAAGGGTGTGAACAGCTCCAAGTAGAATATCACTTGTTGTCATCTTGAAATTTCAATCATTTTGACATGGCGTGAATGCAGCATTAGAACCCGATCAGACAGAATGCGTTTTTCAGGTTTGAAAACGCGAAGCGCACTGCACTGTTTTTTTGTTTGTTTGTTTGTTTACTTTTTTAATAAAAAAGAGCAGTGCTGTGTTTTTTATGTTGCTAGGGTTCGGACGGACCACACTGCTGTTTTTGGTTTTTAAGGATTATAGTTAGGGAGCTGTTTTTTCTTTGGTTTGCTGTTAAGTTTACTGTTATATTAGTAGAAACTTAAAAAAATTAAAATATAAAAAAAGTTTCTCCTCCGTCATTGCAATCTCCGAATGTTGCAAGCAACAGCAGATTTCCGTCACCACAACGGAAGGCCTGCCACTCCATTCAGTTGACTGGACAATGGGAAAAAAAATGTGAATGACATTGGGCACTTATCTGCACAGAGTTTTTTTTTTTTTTTCAACTTCAGGTGCTCAGAGTGTCAAAAAAAAAAAAAAAAAACGCAAGGCACACCAAGTGGACAAAACGCAAGTTGCCCGGGGCACATAAACGGCGTGCAAATCGCTCACTGTCAATACAAAACAATTTGAAAAAAGGAGCCTCTTACTGCCAAAAAAAAAAAGGCGTTCTGTCTGATAAGGGCCTTACTGTGTTTACTGTGGTAAACACATACTGAAGTTGTGTTTGTTCTCGTGCGTATTGCGTGGCTTTTCAGTTTGCTAAGTAGTAACGCGTGGCCAAAGCCAGGTAAAGTACTTATTTACTGTGCTTGCAAGTACTTGTTAGAAGAAGCAGTCTGGATGAATAATAGTAAATGAGTTTTTAATTGTTTTGTTTCTTTTCTCATTAGATTTTAGAGGGATTGTCATTGCTAGGAAACATTATTTTGTTTACTGTATTAACCGTGCTCTGAAGTTACATTTGTTTTTGTGTGTACTGCGTCACTTTTCAATTTCGGTTTGCTAAGTAGGAGGCTGCTGACTTCATCACTCTGCTTGCCTCATTTGACCTCAAGCGAGTGTCTACGACGGCTACTCACAAATCAGGTAACCAATTGACCTATTGCTAAGCCGAGTTGCTAACTGTCTTACAATGACAGCTGTCAGTGTGAAAACCTTGTCCCTATATCTTTTTGATAAATTTTGGACTCATCTCCGTTCAAGGGGAGGGGCTTATCGATAGGTCAGTTGGGCATTATCTACACACACTACTGCTGACAGCACGTTTGCTACTCCCTTGCACACCTCAGTCCATTTCATCATCACTTTTAACCTCAAACTGACTTCTGAATAAACATACAGTCCTCCGCTCCTACACTCACTTTCTCCCTCTCACCTATCCTCTATGGTTTCATCCTTACTTCCTCCACCCTCTCAGTTTTCAGCACTGGACACTAACACTGCTATTGACCCTCTTTGCTCCACTCAAACTTCTCACATAGACAACTTTTGCCCCCTTTGATCCAGATCAGCACACACCATCCCCTCTGCCCCCGGCTGTCTGATGTTCTCTGTGAACATCGCTCTAGGCTCAGGGCTGCAAAGAGGAAGTGGTGCAAATCAGAAAACTCTACTGACCTTAGTTTGTATCAGTCACTCCTCTCGTCCTTCTCTGCAAATGTCTCCACTGCTAAAATGACATATTACCACAATAGAATTAACAATTGCTTTGACTCTCGCACACTTTTCAAAATGCACACTACTTTGTCCCCCCACCTCCTTCATCAACTCTTACAGCTGATGACTTTGCAGTAATTTTCAGAAATAAAAGACCCATCAGTGGCCAATTCTCCACACCACAAACTGACACATCAAAACAACAAATACACACTATCTCTCCTCCTCCTCTCCACTCTTGGAGGCACACTTTTCCAAACTTATCCTTTCCAGTCATCCTACTACTTTTCCGCTTGATCCTATCCCCACTCAGCTCCTTTAGGTCATTTTTTGTTCAGTTATACCTGTGCTCACTCACATTATCAACACCTCTCTTCACATTGGTACATTTCCCACAGCATTTAAGCAGCTTTGGGTAACCCCACTGCTTAAGAAACCCTCTCTAAATCCAGCACTTTTAGAAAACTACAGACTGGTATCCCTTCTTCCATTCATTGCAAAGTCACTTGAGCGAGTTGTGTTCAACCAACTGTCTAATTTTTCACAAAGAGCAACCTCCTGGACAACAACCAATCTGGCTTCAAAAGTGGCCACTCAACTGAAACTGTCCTGCTCTCGGTTACTGAGGCCCCGAGACTGGCAAGAGCAGCTTCCAAATCCACAGTACTCATCTTGCTGGATCTGACTGCTGCTTTTGACACAGTTATCCATCAGATCCTCCTGTCCACCCTCATGAAGATGGGCATCTCAGGAACCGCACTTCAGTGGTTCAAGTCTTACCTCTCAGGTAGGTCCTTCAGGGTGTCTAGGAGGGGTGAGGTTTCTAAGTCACAACTTCTTGCTACTGGGGTTCCTTAGGGCTCAGTGCTTGGATCACTTCTCTTCACCATCTACATGTAATCATTAGGATCTGTCATTCAGAAACACGGCTGATAAACATACGGTAGCTCTTCGCATTGCAGCCTGTCTGACAGACATTTCTGGCTGGATGAAGGACCATCACCTTCAGCTCAACCTTGCTAAGACAGAACTGCTCGTGGTCTCAGCCAACCCAGCACTTCATCACAACTTCTCTATACAGCTAGGTTCTTCAACCATAACTCATTTCAGGACACCCAGAAACCTTGGAGTTGTGATTGAAGATCAGTTAAGCTTCACAGGCCATATTGCTATAATGGCCCAGTTCTGCAGATTTGTCTTATAGAACATTAGGAAGATTAGACCCTTCCCATCAAAGCAGGCCACACAACTCCTTGTCCAAGCTCTTGTTCTCTCCAGACTAGACTTTTGTAATTCTCTCTTGGTGAGCCTTCCAGCATGTACCATCAAGCTTCTGCAACTAATCCACAGTGAGAGTGGTCTTCAACGAGCTGAAGAAAGCCCATGTCACACCTATCTTCATCAGCTTGCACTGGCTGCTAATAGCCGCTCACATCAAATTCAAGGTACTGATGTTTGCCTACAAGACAACTACTGGCTCTTCTCCAATATACCTGAACTCACTAGTTCAGACTTATGCGCCCTCAGGAAGCTTACGTTCTGCAAGTGAACGACGCCTCTTGATGCCATCCCACAAAATCACTCTCAAAGACCTTCTCCTGGACTGTTCCCAGCTGGTGGAATGACTTGATTATATTAATTTGAGCAGCTGAGTCTTTAGCCATTTTCAAAAATGTCTAAAGACACATCTTTTTCGTCAGCACCTGACCAATTAATATTAGCACTTGCCTATTCTATTCTATTCTATTCTAAGTTTTTATGAATTAAAACTTGCTATGTGTACTATGCTAGACTAATAGAGACTTGTCAAATCACTTGTATACTGTTGCTTTCTTGTAGAATAGTACTTACCTCTATTTTATTCTGTTCTATTCTATTCTATTCATCTTTTTTCTAATTAATTAGAAAAACCTTGCTATGTGTACTGTGCAAGACTAACTGAGACTTGTCAAATCTATTGTATACTGTTTCTTTCTTGTATAATAGTACTTACAGTACCTATTCTATTCTATTCTATTCTATTCTATTTGTCTTTTTCTAATGTATTAGATACACCTTGCTATGTGTACTGTGCTAGACTAACTGAGACTTGTCAAATCACTTGTATACTGTCTTGTTGGTCTGATTACTTCTATTGTTCTCCTTATTTAGCAGACACTTTTATCCAAGTCGCTTTGGATAAAAGTGTCTGCTAAATGAATAAATGTAAATGTAAAATATTTATTATTGCAAAAAAAAATGTAGTGCAACATTAAAAAAAATAATTCTATAGAAAATGATTGGTAAAATATTACAGTATTTAACATTGTTAAATGTTTGCACAATATGTAATTTCACTGTACAGAATTTATAATGCTTAAAAAAGATACATGGATATAAAAATGTAATTCCTTAATGCCTGAAACATTGTCACTATATTTATTTCAGTGAATTTATGGCAACTACAGCTGCCAATTTTTACTGCAAAATTATTATTTTATTTTATTATTATTATTACTGATATATTGTGCTATATTTTCTTATGTTATTTTGCAACATCATAATTAAAATACAATCCAGTGTATTCTAAGAATACCATGGAACTATACAGTTTTTGCGATGGTGTTTCGTTTGCTGTTAGTCAAAGATGCAACAATCAAATCTATTCACATATTGTTGAGTTGTGTTTTCTGTTTGTCACATGGCTGTCATTTCTTCCTGTCTTTCTCAGCTCGGGGCTTCAGGGATATCCTTTATGCTGGGTTTGCATACTTCTCTATTTCTGGATTAGGCCTGTAATAGTAACCTTATTTCAGCCCAACAATGCTGAGCACACACACTGAAGAATAGCAGCAGCACGTGCTAAAATAAAACCACAAAGATACGCTGACTGAACAGGTGCAGATATCAGTCAGAGTTATGAGCAAATAACACCACTGAGACAGTTAAAGAATTACAGGCAAGCAAACACATCAGCCACACATGTTCAGTGTTTATCGAATTCAGCCTGTGTTCTTCAATATGTTGAATTGAGGTTGAAATTAAAGATAAGCAAATTACTTTGATAATGGCTTTGTGAATGTACAGGATTGTGTACATTTAATAAATGCATATAGCAGCATTGCAGCGATGCTTCAATGCAATTTAAGCACTATGAAATTCTATATCCCAGTGTTGAATGCTGAATCTGATGTGCTGCGATAGACATCCATCTGTTTATGCACTCAACATCACATTAGGTGAGGATGTGAAAAGAGAGGCAATTTTTTAAACCACATGCCCACGGCACAACAGTTCCTCTTCAGAATATAATTTTCTCCAAAATCTCTTGTTGCTGTGGTTGTTTCACCAGGATAGGCAATACACAGGCCCATGAATCCTTCGGAACTCAAACTGTTGAAGGACATTTGTACTAAATCAACTGGATTTTATGATACCTAAATTCACATTCAGTTACTTTCAGCAGCATGTAATCATATATCACATGGAACGTGTTTCGGTTGACATTGAAAGCCAGTAAATGATACTGTGAAAGATCCAATGGGCAGCTGCCATGAGCTACACAACCTCCACACTGCTGCTCTGTGAATGTGTGTGTGGTTCAGGTATAGCCTAGATGGCAATATGATGCTGATATCCAAAATCCTTGTCCTTGTGGGGACATTTTTTGGTCCCCATGAGGAAACAAGCTTATAAATCATACAGAATGAAGAAAATCTAAAAATGCAGACATTTTCTGTAAGGGGCAGGCCTCATGGGAAGTTTTATTTGTGGGTTTGTGTGTGTTTTAGTTTGTTTTTGTGTGTGTGTTTTTTTTTTTTGGTTTTGTTTTGTGTGTGTGTGTGTGTGTGTGTGTAGCATGTGTGTGTAGCATGTGTGAATATGTGTTCTTACAACTGCATGGGTAGCAACTTGCCATGTTGTTTGTGACTACCACATACATCTACAGTGGGCATAGAAAAGAATAATCCCCCTTTAAAATTATCACATTTTGTTGCTTTGAAGCCTGAAAAGAAGACAGATGCAGCTTTTCTTTTATCCAGCTGTATTTACAAAGTTAAATATATAACACCAACATGTCAGAAAAAAAAAATCAATGAGCTGGAAAAAGGATCACCCCCCTCCTAAAAATGACTTGTAAACACAATCAGGTATAGCTAATCACCTTCTCAATGGCACAGAAAACCATTTGACTTTCAGCTGCGATTGGCTGAGGTCATTTTGGTTTACTCAGTATGAAAAGAGCTTTCCTGGAGCATTTCAGTCCTTGGTAGTGCAACTGAAGCAAATAATCAACTATGAGTGGCAAAGCACTGTCAAAAGATCTCCGGGATAAAGTCGTGGACAAGCACAAGTCAGGAGATGGATACAAAAAATCAATCATCAATGCCTAGAAGCACAGTGAAGTCTATTATTAAGATGTGGAAGGTATTTGGTACAACACAGACCCTCCCTGTTTCAGGATGTCACTCCAAACTGAATGAAGGAACCAGAAGTAAACTACTCAGAGAGGTGATCAAGAGGCCTATGGCTACTCTGAAGCAGTTGCAGGAATTTATGACAAAGACTGGTCACTGTGTGCATGTGACAACAATATCACAAATTCTCCACAAATGTGGCTTGAATGGCAGGGTTGCAAGAAAAAAGCCATTCCTCAAGAAAGGCCACATGCAGTCACCACTGAGCTTTGCCAAAATGCACCTTGAAGATTCTGAGGCAGATGAGACTAAAATTGAATTATTTGGTTTCAACACCAAACGATATGTCTGGCGGAAATCCAGTACAGCTCAGCATCCAAATAACAGCATTCCTACAGTAAAGCATGGAGCCGTTAATATCCTGTGATGGGGGAAAATCTGTTGCCCTCTGCCAGAAAGTTGTCAATAGGAGGAAGGTTTAACTTCCAACATGACAATGACCCAAAGCACACAGCAAAACTGAGCAAAGAGTGGTTGAAGGAGAAAAAGGTGAATGTCATTGCATGGCCTAGTCAGAGCCCAGATTTAAACCCCACTGAAAATCTGTGGAATGACTTGAAGACTGCAGTCCACAAACGGTCACCAAACAAATTTAACTGAACTTGAGCATATCTGCAAAGAAGAGTGGGCAAATATTGCAAAGTCTACAGCAGATGTGAAAAGTTAGTAGAGACAAATCCCAAAAGACTGTAATTAAAGCAATAGGTGGTTCAACAAAATACTGACACAAGGGGGTGATTGTTTTTCCAACTCAGTGATTCTTTTTTTGTTTGTTTGTTTGTTTGTTTGTTTTTTGTTTTGTTTTTGTTTTTCTGACATGTTGGTGTTATATCTTTCAATATTTCACTTAGATGTTATAAGTTGCACTGAGTAAGTACAGCTGGATAAAACAAAAACTGTGTCCATCTTCATTTCAGGCTGCAAAGCAAAAAACTTTGATTAGTGGGGTGATTCTTTTCTTTACCCACTTTATGGAGATAAGGCATATTGTATTCTTGTAGCAAACACCACTGTGTTTATTAAAGTACACCATCAGAAATAAAACTCCACACTACTTAATCCACAACTCCACATCATTTCCTCTATTTCTAATCATCTTTTCTTTCCTAAGATTTGATCACTGCCAAGTCCTGATGCTCGAGTAGGTCTTATACACAATAGACCGATATGATTTTGGAATATGGAGGTGAGTTCAGTGATCAATAATGCTTACAGCCCCTAAAATGGCAAGAAATAATATCTGAGGCTAATGTGCCTGAAATTCTCATTTAAGAGTCTGTGTGCTAACCTCCTTAGCACGTCCCCTTGAGGAATCGGGGGATATGATTAGGAATTCGTTAGCAGGCTTCTATTTTTATGCTGATGACACACTTTTCTTTCCTCTCTGCCAATGGTGCTGGCTCTTGACTTTCTCAGCTCTTCTCAAACTAGATCAGCTCTTTGCCACAGCGTCGAGAAATGTGACACGCTGTTCATTAAGAAAAAAACCAATGGCCTCAGGGAGATGGTGGCAGTGGGATAATGGATGAATCTGATTTGCACTTTACATTGTGGAAAATGGGTAAATTTAAAGTTGCCTTATTATGTCTGGAACTAGAGATTGACAGACTTGTTTATCTATGTTTTCTGGAGGTTTCACTTTTAACTTTTAATGTTTACTTTTTAAAGGGATAACCACACATCCCAAAAAAAAAAAAAAAAGACAATTCTGTCATGAGATATTCTGAATGATTACTTTACAAATCAGACACGGCTAAAATAAAAAGTAAAGTAAATTGAAAAGTCTATGTTTGAAAAATGCACTTGTAGACATCTAGCACATGCATTCTTCAAAAAATTACTTTTACATTAAATACGTTTGCAACAACATAAGGGGTGAGTTAAGTATGATTATATCTTCATTTTGGGGTGAAATACACACTTTAAGACTTTAATCAGTCTTTAACCAATTCACACCACACCGACATACGCAGACCAGACCGAGTACAGTACGTCACTCCTCAGATGTTCCAAGACCCAACAAATGGCGACTGAACATGTTGAATCAACAAGCGCTGACCAGTGCCAACAGGGGTAACACACTGATCCGACAAAACTCAACGAGCGTGCAGTATGAATTGGCCTTTACACAGATTCACACATTCTGAAAATTGAAGACATTTTGTCTTTCTGAAACACAAAAATTAATAAAATATCTCACACTCTTCAAAACAAAAGGTTCTATGAAGAACCTTTAACATCCATGGAACTGTTCCAATGCACAAAAGGTTATTTTTTAATTTCTGATTATTAAAATGTTTTTCACACTAAGAACTGTTCACTAAAAGGTTGAGGTTTTTTGGGGAACCAAAAAAGGCTCTTCTGTGACAATGCTGCAAAAACACAGTTTTGGAACCTTTATTTTTAAGAATGTATTGGCATTTATGGTTCCATGGAGAAACTTTAACACCCATTGAACAAAAATATTCTTTATAGTCAGAAAAGATTCTTTAGATGTTCATTGTTCTAAGAAAAAAAATGGTTCTTTTAATAACTGTTCTCTGAACGGTTATTTGGGCAACCCAAAATGGTTTTTCTAAGGCATCACTAAAAAAAATCTATTGGAACCTTTATTTCAAAGAGTGTAATTCAGTTTTATAGTTCCTTGTTCCTTTTGACCATAAAAACTACTTATAAAAACAAGGCTGTACCCCAAATCAGTAAAAAAAATACCCTGATGCAAAAGCTAAACTAAAACTCATCTAATATTTATAATTTTTCTGACTGGTTAAATTAAGAAACGTGTGTGATTAGACGCAAAGCTTGGGGCGGAAACAACTATATCTGTAATGCATCCACTCAGTCCCCTGCTGCCCACTGTGGCTTTGGTATTGTGTTCATGTAAACAGCAATGTACTGTCTCCACATTTGTTTTTCATTGAAAAGCGGATTGCGAATCCTGACGGGCGTGATTAATCACCACGCGCCAGACATCTGAATATGGCTCGGGAAAGGTTCAACTTTTTAATTCATCCTACACGCAATCTATTCAAACCAGCTGCTGCCTTTCCTCATGCTCATTTTCACTCTTTTTTCAGTGACCACTGCTTCTACTCTCTCTCTCTCCTTCTCTTTCTCTTTCTTTGGCTTTCATAATTATCAGGGGAGAAGGGGCATTGAAAGCTGTTGTTTTTGAGATTTCAGTCGTGTCAATGTCTCTAGCCACAGCCAACTGTCTTCCTCTCCACTTTCTGTAGAATTATTATTTCAGGCTTACAGATATGTCGTGGAAATACCTTTGTTAGTGAGGAGCTGCTCTATGTAATTGTAAAAAAAAAGGTAGGAAAAGTAAGAAAATACATATTGTTGAGCACTCTGTATTTTGTGTCGGATTGATTTTCTGTTTCCCTTATTACCAGCAGACAACCCCAAGAGGGAGAAGTGGATCAAAACTTTTTTTTAAATGGTTCTGTCTCCGGTTCTCTTGTTTTGTAGCTCACTTTAGAGCAAGTCCAATTTTTCTCCTGGGGAGCTTGAACATACTCATCAAAATCTGTTGGGCGGCAACAGCCCACTAAAACCACAGTGTGGTGGCTCCAATTGTATAAAACATCTCCTCCATTATGAGAACAGGCAGAAAAACAAACCACAGCATGCTTGGCATCAAAGTCATTTATAAAACAGCAGACAGACACGGAACTATTTCAATATCCCCACAAAGATACCACAGGAAAACATTTGGTCCATTAAACTATTCACATACAGCCTAACCCTTTCGAATGCAATTGATTTCCACTGCACAGTTTGAGGTGAGCTTAGGGTTCCGAAACCTAGTGTGCAACCTCACTGCCTACTGCCTACATAGACAGCTGCCTTCTGAGGCAGAATCTTAAAGGGATAGTTCACCAAAAAAAAACTTTCGTTGTCATGATTCATTCCAAACCTTTTTTTTTTTTTTTTTTTTTTTGCAATAGAATTCTGCAGAAGAATGACATGAGGTTTGTAATGACAGAAGGATGAGTGAATGATGGCAGAATTTAAATGTTTGGCTGAACAACCCCCTTTAAGTCTCGTTTAAGTAGCAAATGAATTACATTTTTTAATTGGAACACTTTTTTTATTTATTCTTTTTAAATCAACATTTTATCTCACATCGCACATACCACATTGGATGCATTATGTTACACCGTTCATCGCAGTGCATTCTGGGATTGATGTTAGAATTTGGTTAAAATGAGGTATCTAAAAGATTGGTTGTCTTAAAATTCATTGGCCGCTCACTATACAGAAAAAATATACGTTTCTGGCCAAAATATATGCAAAATATATGCTGTAAAAATCAGAGCATGAGGAAATTTATTTTGAAATTGAAAATATACAATGCACTTTTGTAATAAGTGTCAAAATATGTTTTGATTGTAGAATAATGCAAAATGGGTAATGCAAAATGTATTTTTTTTATCAGTTTTGTTCAATAATAATATATTTAGAAATAAATTAAAGTTATCTAAGCATCCCCATGTAGTAAAGTTTGGACACTACACCTGTGTGTAACTGTAAATGTCTCGTATTGCTACCGTTCTCGCATCATCAGCTATTTCCACCACTTAATCTAGCCACTCTTCTTTAAAACACAATGACGTTTTATTTCACATGCCATTGCATTTGCATTGGCTATGTTGAGCCATTTCGTCCGCAGCCATTACAGTATTTGACTTCTCTTTCTATGAAACCTGTAACTCTATATAGAGGTTTGTCCGAGCATTGCAATTGTTTTGTATTTACTAGAATTCAATCAAATGGCTTTCCCAACTCATTTTTGCGTGTGTGTGTCTGTCCTGTTATTTCTTCTGTGCGTTCACGACGTAAGAAGTGCACACACTCAGCTTAGAGGGAACTTTGCTTCTATCCCTGGAGATGTTTTAGCATACTGGATCTGCTCCAATACAAGCAACACAAACATCTGTTTAAAGGATTAGCTGTGAATAATGCTGAAGGCAGAGGGCAGTTTTTATCTGAGGCAGCCACTGCTGCATCCTCAGGTAGGCAATTTCAGAAACCTGTTTGTCTCTTGAGCTGACTGACCTTGAAAGACCCTTGTTGTTCTCCTGCACTGCCACACAAACAGTCTGCAGATGATTTTATTGTTTGCCCTTTACTGTCTGAGAGACGGGTGCAGGGATTCGGTGAGAATGGCGGAGAGAGAGAACATCAGCGACACCCAGTACACATTCGATTCCTCTTTGAACAAAACATTGCAGAAATCGTATGTCTGCTATTCCTATTGCACAGAAACAGAAAACATTGAGAGAAAATGTAAATGGAGGACTACTCTATTGGTATTATTCATTTAAAAGTATAGTGGCTTTTTCCCCACTGAGTTTCTCCTCGACTCACTTTGGAATGACAGTCTTTCATCTGTAGCTGCACTTGCGAGCGTGAGTCACACTTCGACTTCACAGAGGCATCTTCCAGCTCTCCCTCTCTCATTCTCTCAGTCTCTGAGCCGAGTTTCTCTCTCTCTGACTTACTCTCTTACTGTGTTCTCTCTGTCTTGTTCCCTGAGGAAACAGGTTGAAGGATGAGCGACTGACTGCGGCATGTCAAGATCTTGAGAAAAACAGACATTATCAAATGCACAAGTCAGAGTTTTAATAGCATTTTCGATATCAAATGCGATGATAAGCACTTGGTTGACATCGGCTGCTGTTTATATAATGCCGTAGATTGTCAGCACCTATGGTTGTGTGTTCTATGCACATTACTGGAAGAAATATTGGTGCAGCTGGATTAAACTAAGTCACATTGTGAAATACAACAATTGCAAAAAAATAAAAAATAAAACAAGTCTGATAAATAAAGTCACTTTGGTGGATGTAAAGTCAGTTATAAGAAATAAAAAAATAGTCAAATCAGTGGATATAAAGTCACAGCTACAAGAAATAACATGGCTATTATAAGCTGTAAAGTCACAATTGTGAAAAAGTAATATCAAGATGTAATTGATATTAGGTATGTTTATATTCACAAATTTTCATCAGTCTAATTTCAGATTCTAAAGGTTCTGTTTGTTTATTTATTTATAAATTTATTACAATCGAATTCACATTTCTGTTTCCATTTAATTATTCCAAACAAAACTTCAGTGCATGAACAATGCGGCATCCAGCTGCCACTATAATGTCACTTGAGCTACCCTAAGTATTGTTATTTTTGCCTTGATGACTTATTTAAAATGAAAGACATGCTTCTGATCAGAATGTTATCCAATCACCATGTCCTGGTCCAGAGGTAGTCAAGAACGCATTGTGATCGGATCTCAGTGTAATGTAAACGCAATCTAGCCCTCGTTTCTGCATTCGCAGGTCAATGTCATGCAAAACCCCGCCCCCTCTATCCCGAACTGTCAGAAGACTTCAAGAAGTCACTTGATGTTACCAAGCGTAAACGCGTCGTGTCCTGATTGACTGATGATATGATCTACTTGATCAGATCACAGTGATCACATGTTAATGCCAAGTGTAAATGCAGCCAGATTTAGATCAAACTCAACCAGATCAACTGTGTTTTCATGAAGGCTTTTCAATCATATTGAGCGGTGAAATTGATTACTTACAGTCTATTTAGGTGTATATGGATGTAGCTATTGTTAAATGTGGCCCTATAGCTTACAATTACTGTTCAAACCATAATTTTGGGAACTTGTTTTAAACTGACCATTTGAACGTACCATACTGATATAAAAAAGGCAAAAAGAAAGAAACTGTATTCCATTTTTTCATCAACATCATAAAATGCATGAAACATTATAGTAAACCAGGGTTTCCCAAACTGGGCTTAATGTAAGAACTGCAGTGGGTTTGTGAGTTGATAAAAAGCTAATAATTTATTAAATCATAAAAATGTGAGGTAAATTATTTAAACACTTGAACATTGAAAATAGAAATATTTAACTTGTTTACCTGCATGTCAATGTGTCCATTAAGCAACATCAAACTGTAAAAATGCAAATGTGTTGTTAAATTATTGTAATCCATAAAAAAGTGATTGTAATCTGATCATGAGCATTAAAAATTGTAATATAATCTAATTATAAGTACTTGATTTTTGGAATCTATTACATAATCCAGATTACATGTAATCAGTTACTACCCAGCTGTGCTTGTAGTCAGCAGGTTAAATGGATGAACTTTGAACAGTTAAAAAAATAAAGAGATAAATCTGGAACTTTGTGAAATTAAAAAAATACTGAAAAATCTGCATTAATGAAAACATGAGTTAGCCTACAACAAAAAGGTGTTTAGGCCTATACCTACAAGCTATTTATTATTCGCTGAGGTGAAGATCACAAATCTTAGGCACAGTGATGTTTTGATATCAGAAATTATTATTTATAAGGTCTGTTGTGCTTCTTGCCTCTCCCTTATTGAAATAAATCATATTCAAATGCGCTCGAAAACAAGATGGGATTTAATTAAGTTGTGCAAGCTAGCTGAGAAGGCACAAACACTCCAGGATTTAATGGAGTGAATGTTGAATACTTAGCATTTTTATTTTCTTTTCCTCTCCCCCTTTGCTACAAAGTTATATTCAACTCATTTTATTTTTAAAGGAATGTTTCTGCCATGATGGGGCTTTTCGATAAGCTTTCCTTTATTGCGCTTTCTGTCTGGGAATGACTAGTGCACTTTTCTCCCACCTGCTCGCCTGTCACGGTGTCAGCTTGAGTCAGAACGCTGTGAAATCCCAGCGCACCGCCACGCAACCGTGTGGAAACACACGGATGAGAGCACCAACAATGGAAGAAGGAAAAACGCTGGCAATCGGATTAAGATGTCAGTTACAGTCAATAAAGAGGAAAGTCTTGATCTGTCATCTTGTGCATTCTGAAAGAGAGAGAGAGAGAGAGTAAGAGAGTCAGAGAAGTGATTGTATTGATGATAGGGAAAGGGGGTTTTATGAGTCATTACTATTAAAATGTTCTCTTTAGGGGTCTGAGAGCCTCTTTTAAAAGCCAACGAAACATTGAGATATCAAGATGATACTTCATGGCTTTTCAAATTCTTATGACAACTGATTAGACACAAAAGTTCAACTTAACTTTACATATAACACAGTAATAAAAATGTTGTGTCCTCCACAAAATGGAGATTTAATTACATTTATTTTTATTTCTTGGAAAACAAAATATTTTTACAAAACTGCCTGACTGCTTATTCATATTTGTGAAAAAATTATTTTATCTGAAATATTATATACAAAAATTTTGTGTTGTGAAAACTGTGTGTGTAAAATATATTTTTGTGTTTTTGTTTTATTGTTTGTGTATTGTACAATATCGTTAACTTTAAAAATTAAATTTACAAACTATATAAAATATGTATTCATGAAACATATTTGCTTTTTTCTTGACAATTGCACCACATGATATTTAAGGGGTCAATTTTCAAAATATGAAACCAGCTTGAAGAACTTGGCATGTGTTTTACACTATGATTTTTGCTTTTCTTCATCATTGATGCTCTTATTTGTTATTGGCCCTCTAGTCAGTTGGTGTTATTAATTTTTTTATGGTCAAATCAATTCCAAACATGAGCGGCGTTACTGTACTGCACCACAATTACCTTTCTAAAAGCGTGCATGTCTACTTTGTGAAAAGTGTTATAAAACAGAGGGATACAGCTTTAATAATATCTGTCAACTGAGTTTGAATGGGTCTGAGAGAGTTGAAAGGAAAATTTGAAGGGAAAATAATATAGGTCACACTGCTATTATTTTTTCTACACAAAAGCACTGGGGGGCTCTACAACCTCAAACATAAAAAGTGTAACATGAACTTCCCAATACAGGACGGTTAACAATAATAATTAAGAATAAGCTTAAATTGGTACTGTATATGTGCAAGAGCCAAAGGACAGTAGAATATTGGTAACCTTTCTATATCATGGGCAGAGTTTTGTATCAGAGGTCAGATATGTAAGGACTTGAAAGATGTAAGGACCTCTCCCAGTACAGACTAAGTATTTAGGTCTGGCTATGGTTTGTTATTTTCTAGGTACTTTGGAGCTGAGTAAAGGGATCAGGAGGTGAAGAGTCGAACCAAGGCCAGGCTGACTGATAGGAGCTGGGTGAAGGGGTCAGTATGTGCAGCCTGCATCACCCCCTGACAGCCTGATTTCCTCCACCATTATCACAGCCATCTTTTAACACACCAACACAGCTGTGTGTAATAAAAAGTGTGAGAAGCAGAGAAAGAAAGCATTTTTCCCTCCCCCTACATGCCTTTCTCTCTTAACAAAACAAATAAGCATAGTTAGAAGGGAAATTAATTATAAGATGATAGAATCAGGTGAGCATCGCCAACCCCCAACAGGACCAATTCAGAGAAGTTCAAGAAAGTTGTGAAAATGGCCCCTGAAGCACAGTGCAACTATCCTTTAGACGAAAAGCATCTTTTCAACAATTAGCTGGAAAAATATTGAAGGGCTCCTTTATGTAACTCATTTAAAGCCTTACAGATTTCAATAAAATGGAATTATTCTATTCAATTCAGCTCAAATACACCCTTACTTCAGTCATTTGCTTTCCATTTCATTCAGGCTTTTCATTACCGAAAGGGGGAAAAAAAATCAATTACATCGAACACCTGAACTAACAATACTGCCAGGCCAGTTTGCAGTTGCAGGAAACTGCCTACGCAAGAATTAGTAATGTTAATGAGGAGATTGATTTGATATTTTTGGTAATCTGAGAGCAGGCCCGTCCTCTCGCTCCCATTCCTTTTGTTGACTGGTAAATTAAAGAGCTTGGACTTGATCAAAGAAGAAAAATCTAATTTCCTCTTTCATTAAGCCCGACCAATACGCCTAGACTCTGTAGAGCGGCCAAACCTGCCATTGTCTTGATAATCACCAGCAGAGTCCAGGAGGATTCAAACTTGTGTTCTTTTGAAAAGGCTTTTGTATTTCACCAACTTGTAGTGGTTGAATAGCTATTCATTATAAAATTTCATATAACATGAGCCAAATTAAATGAGACTCAGGTAATTATGATTGGATGGGGAGTGTGCAGTCATCATAATGACCCTTGGGTGATAAGTCTAGATGTTGTCTGCAGAGGTAATGTAGATTATATTCCATATTAATACAGTATTCACTGATTGGGCAGTATCCCAAGCATCCTTGCACCAGCAATAATGAACACAGAGTTATCTTACAGACTCACATTTCTGGATTCACTGACCCTGGCCAATCCCAGAGTGGAGTATATTCATCATATCTGTGCTCGCATAGACCTCAGCCATTCCAGAGGAGTCTGCAGAGAGACTGGAGTTCATAAATCTACTACCTCTCACTTAATGAAGCTCCCCATTCCTCTGCAAAGCATGCTGGGCTTAACATACTGTACGAGTCTCAGAGAGAGTTAATAACTGAGGTCAGACTAGAGGAAAAGTTTCTCTTAGAGACCAAGTCACACAATGAACTGAATGCAATGCTGTAACAGCTTGACAATCAGGAGTTAAAGGGATAGTTCACCCGAAAAATTTTATTCACCCCCATTTGGTTACAAACAGGTCTTCTTATTTAATCTTATTAGCAATTGCATTTAAAAGCATTCAACATGTTAGATCACAATCAGCCATGAGACTCAAAGATATTTAGTGTTATTAACCTCCACTTGAACTGTATGGAGAAAAAAGAAAAAAAAAAAAACAGCTCAGACATTCAGCTAAAATTTGCTTAAACAACAGCAATTCCCACAATGTGACTTTATATTTTGCAATCTGACTTAATTCCGCAATGTAACTTACTTAATAATTGTTTAGTAACTTTATACTTGATTTCTCTTAATTGTGAATGCATTTAATGTAACTGTGGCTTCTTTCCTCATAATTGTGGCTTTATCACCCAGTTGTGACTGATAATGTGACTTAAAATCTCACAATTGCAACATTGTTTTGCATAATTGTGAGTTTATATCTTGCATAATGACTTTATTTCTCACAATGTGGCATTATTACTTATTTTGGATTTTTAAAAAACAAGGTTCGGAAATAATTTGGTATCGTGAAATAAACAACAATAAACATTAATCTAAGATTATGTTGATTCATAAATATGCAATTGTTGACTATAAATTCATGTTTGTTCATAACACATTACTAATGCTAATTTATTCAAATGTTAAAAATGAAATTGATAAATGACAGTTTGTTTGTTTTTTCATTGTCACAATATGACTATATTTCGCAGTCTGATTTTATCTCGCAGTGTATATTTATACTTCTCAACTGCAATGCAATTTGTTTAACATAACTTTGATTTCACCACCCAGTTGCAACATCTGATAATGAGACTTTGTTTCTCTTAATTGTGACTTTGTATCTTGCATGACTTTATATCTCATGATGTGACTAGTTTATTTCAGTAACATTTGACAACATGGTATAATTAGATATCCTGAAATAACAAACAGCTATAAACATTCATCTAAGGTTCATCTAGAAATTTGGTTTTGTTTATTGTTTTTTAGATACCTAATAAATTAATGTTGACAAACTGAACTTTATTGTGTAGAGCACAACCCTTATTTTAAACTTTATTACATAATAATCGTTTTACTTTTTACTCTTGAGGTGGAAACAGGCTTCCTGTAATTATTTACTGGAAAAGTCTCAGTGGTCCTCGTCTGAATGGAGTTTTTTAGTATAGCAGAGTTCCACTATGTTGCTTTGTGTAAAGTTTTATAATGCCTTGAATTGAACTGAATCAGTCTGATAGTACAGAGACACCCCTCAGTGAAATGTGTTTTCTTAGTCTCCTATCATGCACCTATCAGTGGCCGATGGGCCGTCACGTCATTGAGCTCCACCATTGCTGAGAAAGTCATATCTGTCGAATTCAACGTGAGAGAGCGGCTGAAGCGAGGAGGAGAGGAGAGGGAGCGGGAAGAATCTGTGTTTGCCATCAACAACTCAAGAGAGCAGAGCGCCAGCAAGATTGATGATCCCTTCCCTGAAAGTAACAAAAGATCTACCGCCCATGAGAGCCTGCTTATGGGGCCTGATAGACTTGTCATTCTCTTAATAAACGCCACAGATATGTCAGCGGCAGCAGCAGTGAAGCCTGAGGTGGACCCACCCAAACACAGAGGAAGCTCCATCAACCCCAAACCCTTAAAATATGCTCAGAGTGGCTGAATGCACACAGAGGCAAAGTTGATTTTTTTTTAAGATTCTCAGGAACGATCCTTCAAACATGTTTTTGTTGACATATAATTTTAATTGGCCAAATTTGGTTCATTTTCAAAAATACTACACTCTTAAAAAATAAAGGTTCTTTATCTATGGTTCCATGAAGAACCTTTAACATCCACAGAACCTTTCCATTGCACAAATATTCTTTATAGTGGAAAAAGGTCGTAAACATATAAAAATGTTCTTCACACTAAGAAAAAATGTGTCTTTGAAGAACTGTTCAGTGAAAGGTTCTTTGGAGAACCAACAATGGTTTTTCTATACAGTAGCATCACTGAGAAATTTTGTATACAGTAGAATAACTGAGATTTTAATAGTATTGAAAGGAATTTTTTGAGGTTTTGGGGGAATTTAAATGACGACTATTTTGGGCATTTAAACGGGAAACTTTTTATGCGTTTTGCCTGTTCGTTTACACGACAACAGCGTTTTGGGGACTGAAAACGCATATTTTTGAAAATGGGTTTCAAAGTGCAAGTTTTTAAAAAAAGCCACCATTGTCGTTTCCGTGTAAACAACCAAAACTTTTGACTACATTGTTGTTGTGTAAACGTAGCCTAATTTTCCCAGAGGAGGTTAGCAAAATTTGCATTTCACAGATGAACTTTGTGATTTTAATCCTGTCCGAATCGGCCATGTCTATGTTTTTCACGCATCACTTCTGTAAACATTTCAGAGCAAATTACCTGCTATTTCAAATGTGAATGTTTGTGATTACTGATCCCAACTGACCTACTATTTGCGCACTAATCTTCCACATTGCATCTCTAATTATGGACTGCATCTGGCAAAGTATTGTAATACACAAATCAAATGATAAAATATAAATATAAAATTGCAGAAATTGCAGAAACTGGCCATATCTTCTTGAGTTAAGATACTGTACATAAATTTCTCTACTCAGTTTTGTGGGTTTATAATAAGCAGCCACGTCTAAACTCATATGAAGTTTATTTAAATAAAGATTTTTTTATAATAAATTTAAATTATATAAAATAATTAATTAAAAGGTCTTCTGTGTATCTACATGTGCACCTCTGTAATAAACATGATTTCAGAAATAATAGAAGTGAAATTGTTTGTTAGGGGATTATTTAATAAATTTTGATTTATTTCAAATTCAAATTTTTTTCATCATTTTCATAGTACGTAATGAATTCCATGAAGACTACTTTAAGCCATTTTATGGACCCCATATCATAATAATCTCATGTAGATTATATATTTTTAGTAGTTTAAGGAGGAGGTAGGGATATGTACATGTCATATGCCCAGATGTCAAAAGCAATTGCTGTTGTACCCATTGACTTGAGACTGACAGCTCAGGCCTCAGTCTCTTTATATAACTGTCCAATCAGATTAATCCTGCAGGGAGGCAGCCTAAATTATGCAGAGACACTAGGAAATGACGAATACGTTAGCATATAATTTTTTGTTTGCCGGTGGGGTAACTCTAATAAAGAAATGACAGACTAATGGCGTATACAGAAATTGTGGCTGTATGGTTACACCAGAAAAATTAATTAATTAATTAATTAAAGTGTAATATGTGATATTATAGTATGGTATGCTTAAACTAAATTTAAAATGAATCTTTTTTTTTATTTAATTAAATTAGAAATTAAATTGTGCATGTGCATCCACACTCAAATAACACCATCCTATAAAAGCTGAACCTGCTAATTTGTCTAAAAATTCTCTTTTTAGGAACCATAGGTTTGGGAGGAATACAAGAAAGATTCTATAAGTTTGAGGAGAAGTGTGGAGAATATTGTTTTGATAGCCAGAGTGAATCTAAAATGCCTTGAGCTGTAAACACACATGCAACCCGACACACACACACATTTATAGACAGATATATAGGCCTGGACACACACAATAGAAATGAAAGACAAAAAAAATAAAAAAAAACACAGAAAGAAAATCATCATCTCCAGCACTGCCATTTTATAGAGTCTGCTGCCATTTACAATATTTTGAGTCTGCTGCCATTTACAATATTTTGTTATTTTTCACCGCAAGAGCCGCTGTCTCTGTCACAATTCAATCTAGGCCTCTCTCCCCACACACTGTATAATGCCTAGTTAAAGGCAGCAGTGTGTGAAATGGTATTTTAAAATAAATGAAAGTGACTAGGAAACAGAGGGCTTGGGAGATATTACTGTGTCACCGCTGACAGACAAGCCCTGGGATGGGCTGTGAAGTTATCAGGCCAAGGGAGACGGCGCTGGATTAAATAAAACTCCAGTTTCACTGCTGCTGTGTCACCATCACACACTCTGCCACACTAACGTTGCTACAATACAGGGCCATTTTTCTGCAGCCCATCAAGATAATATGCTCGGAGACCTAATGAGATAACTAATGTTTCAGCCACTCTTTCAATGCATCTCCTGAAATTTCCATATGAATTGAGGCCTTGGCTCAGATAATACAGCTAATACAGGAAGTGAATTCTACGGGTTGACATACAATGGAGCAATGATTCCCAACCAGGGAACGTGCACGAGGAATTTGAAAAGATTGGGATTTTGCTTTGTTAAACCTATAAAACATAATATATATAATTATTATTATTATTATTATTATTCTAGTGTACACTACCATTTAAATGTTTGGGGTCAGTATTCGGTAAGATTTCGAAACAAATCTGTTATGTTCACCAAGGCTGGATTTTTTTGTATTTTTTTTTTTTATCAAAAATAAGGTGGGAAAAAAGTAATATTGTGAAATATTATTACAGGTTTAAATAACTCTTTTCTATCTTGATTTAGTTTATAATGTTATTTATTGTTGTGTTTGTTTAGTTGTATTTTCTGAAGTAATTTTTCGAGTTTTAATTTTCATGTGTTAGTTGATTATTCTTTGTAGTGTTTTGATTTGGCACTCAAGAAACATTTCAGAATAATTAAGTATTAATATCTTATTTATTAATTTCTCTAAAAAAAACATACTGTCCCTAAACTTTTAAACACTGTATGACATTACTAAAAAATATACGCTACGCCAATTATATTACTATAAAGTTATATGAAAGTGATCATAAAAGAAAATATAATAATGTGGGGTTTTTTTTCTGTGTAAATCACTTAATATTGTAATAGATTACACCAACAGCACAATTGTAAGTATGAAAATGCATTTATGCAACTGATCAATAAACAAGAAGTTAGCAGACTTACATTTATGACACAATATTGCCATACTTTGTCTATTTTTGCTCTGCCTATGAAAACAGTTCCAGACAAAGCAAAAGTAGAACTGATAAACTGATGATCTCAGAAAAAACACTATTTTGTTCATAAATGAATCAGTGTTTAGGAATCAGTTGAGTGAATTATTTAATGACTCACTAATAAAGATTAATCAGTGCATTCGAATATATTGTTTGAATGAACGATTCAATGACTCATTCATAAATAATTGCTTGTCGCCATCTACTGGTGTAATGACACAACATGTAAAGAGTCACTGAAACATCCTAACCACTAATGCCAAGACTAACTGAGGAACTAACTGGTGTGTAATGAGTTAAAAGAAGCACATTTCCGATTTGTGTTGATGAATGGGACTGTGAAGGCAATAAAGGGCTGAAGAAGGCCAATGAGTAGTCTTTAAAACATAAAAAAATAAAAAATATCAGCAAATATTGGCGTCATTATACCTTAACATTAACGTAATAGTGATTCAAGAACAGAATGCCAGTAAAACAACATACATCCCTACAAATCATGTATGAAGAAGTGGCTGCTTCACCCTCTTTCCTATTGCCCCAATCATATCTTTATATTTACAACCCTGCCTGTGTCCTCTGGGTCTGCTAGGGGCAGAAAAACTCTATGCATGTGGTTTTACCGCAGTCCCTGTCCAGCTATCGGAGAGAAATCTCAGAGCCAATCTCCTGTGTTAAAGAAGACCAATTTCCCCACAGGGAGCTTTTCATGCTGGACAAAGCATATTGCCTTGCCTGGGTCCACACATACTCAGGTTTAAGTAAGAACCCCATACACTCTGTTGAATCGCAGTGTCTGTCAACATGGCAGTACTGTCACATTCTTCCCTTATACAAGCAAAAAGAAATGAGCGAGTGTAGGAAATGAAAATGATATCGACACATCATCTGTCTATGATGTTTATGGCATGATCAGATATTTCACAACTGATTGTACCTCAAATAACAAGCGCTATCCTGCGACAGACTACAATAAACATCTGGTAGTGATGGCGACAGTTCAGAAAATGCCAATGACGAGACTGATTTTTTAAGACCTGTTTTGACATGTTTCTTGCTCACTTCTCGGGAGAGTGTGGCTTATTCAATTCACTGTCAAAGCTCTATAAATATTTATCTTGCATGATGCAAAACATGACATTAGGGAGAAAAAGAGTGTCACCTGGTGGAACAAGAAGAGAGAGAGCGTTTGAGTGACAGCGCTGCCAGATGTCGTCTCAGTGCAGATTGTCTTTAACTGCGTCGGCTCATATAAACAGCAACATGTACGCTGTACCCTCTTCGGCAGACAGGATTAGACATTTGAAGGAAGTATATGGACAGCTGATCAGAATAAACAGTGCTGCAAAAGGCCAACGGTCAGATCAATGTTGCGGAAACATAAACGATGTAACAGGATCTACAGAGATACTGTACACTGAAAGATACTTTAAAATGTATAATCCAAATCCAGGGCAATTTTTTATGTTGTCAGCAGGTTGTCCACCCACTGGGAATTTTACAGTGCCTAAATAAAGCACATGAAAGCACTCTGATGTCTCAAAACATTTCTAATATAACAGATAGCCCTGTTTAACAAACATGATATGATAATTCAGGAATAAATGTAGTGCGTTCCAGCAACTGATATTTATATATTCTAAATATTCCTGAGTATGATGACTGTAAACTATTGTAATTTTGAATAAATGTTTTTGAATATTAGGCCTAATTGGGACAGTCTATTGTAAATTGCATAACTGCAGTGCTTCACTTCAGGACATTAGTATTCCTGCTGTGCTTCATACCAAACTCTCAGGTGAAGAATTTTTCTCTTCATTAATAAACATAAGAGTGGGGATCGGTGTAACCTTTTCAGGGAGGATTATGAAGAAAGGGGAAAATAAAAAGCAAAACATCTGTCCATGTGTCAAAAACCGTTTCATATTCCAAACATGTCTGGCAATAATGCTTCTGTCTCATCATGGGAATAATAAGCAGTCAATTATGAATTTGTCACTATATGTTTTTTTTTTTCATTGTTTTTTTTTTTCATCCAATGTAAACTGAAGTTTTCTGCAAATTAATTTCACTGCAATAAGGCTATATGGCAGATTAGACATTTATCAGTTCCATATATAAATTGTTAGTGTAATTATGTTATGAATGTTATGAATTTTCATTGTTTTGTTTTTGTTTTTGTTTTTTTACTGACAGACAGAAGTGGATGAAAATAAAATAAGTGATTTGGTGCCAAATCACGGAGGAACTTTGAACTAAAGCTGAAACTAAAAATCTTCCCAAAGAAATGTGCATCTCAAACTTAAAATAAAGACTTTTATAAGTTAACAAGCATTTGTTTCCATAAATGTGACATCTGCCATGCAGTTATCATTCTACATGATTAGTCAGAGCAGAGCCAGACATGTTATCATAATCCTGCTATAAAGCTACAAATCAAAGCAGCCCAGCATCAACTCTTTCATTCAGAGCAGCGCTCAATCACACTGAGGAGATATGCATGGACATTCTCCTCTGATGCCATTCAACAATAAGCCTCTATTGCAGTCCTCGTGGTCTATATGACTCAGCCAGTACTTGTTCAAAGAAACCAAAAGCACAAAGACATGGAGAAAGGCATACAGCTGCAGAAGACATCTGATTGTCAAGAAGTCTCTGAGATTCTCTTGGTATTAAACACTGCCATCTGCTGTCTCGATCATTCATTGGCAGGTCAACAGGCTCATGCATACGTGCTGATTTTGTCTGCTCTTGTGTAGATTACAATGCATATTACACATTATGATTTAAAAAAAAAGAATTATTCATGTACTATATATATATTTGTATTTAAAGTAATATACACAAGTATTATAGACTTAATTAAATTTTTCTATCACTGTAGAATTCTAAAAAACATAGTACATGTGTCTTTTTGCTTTGAAGTCTTTTTGTAATCTTTTTTTAAATTTAGTACTTTTTTTAATATTTTTAGTAATATTTTAAGATGATCATTTACTGGACTGAAGTAACTTAGGTTTCTTGATTATTCATACATACTGCATTGCATTGTGTTTTGGCCCCCCCATGATTAAAATTGCAGAGATTTGATCATAAAAATATTGAAATATTATCTTACTAAGACATTACTGAGAGATAGAGTGACAACTTATGTTTACATGCATTTTATAAAAGTAGTCTGATATAATGTTTCATTGATTTACATTACAAGCTTACAGAATTTCATCTTAGTTTTTGGCCATATAATTCACAAAAGCTCATCCAAACTGCATATTTTCACTTAGTTTGGGATTCTGAATATAAATGGGCCATAAAAGCCTGATGTATCAAATATGATACAAAATATGCAACATTTTCTAAAGTTTTAAATATATATTGTCTAAAGGCTCAATAATCTTTTAATGTATATAGCCTATAGAGAGATATATTTCTGATATGTATTTTTATGTCAGGTTTTCAGGGTTAGCGACCTTTCTTTGTACAACCTCAGTTACCCCACTGCTTTGGTGTAACCATATTTAAGTAACACAAGCTCGGGTGGTACTTACTTTTGCTTACCCTGGATGACTTAGTGATGATCCTGTTGTAAACAACAGCATCAGTTCACGGCTGTGTGTACAGCATGAGCATGAAGGCCCATTTGTCTGACTCTTTGGATTACAAACAATAATGTTATAAATAATTTGTGTTTTTGTATCTGCTTGTTTTGACTCTCAAAGTGATGGCACCCTTTGATATTTTATGAATCACCATGAATCATGGGTTCAGCTAAAAACCTATTTTAATGCTCTACTGATGTAAGAAAGTCAAATTGCATTGCATTTTATAAAGCGCAGTCATTTTCTGCATACCATTACATAAACAAATATAATAATTTGGTCATTTTATTGTAATATTTATTATAATATTTTAATTAAAACGTATAATAAAATAATAATAAAATAATAATTTTATGCAGGGCGGACAATGACACGTTTTAGCTTTGAAGTGAAATTAAAGGGGTCATATGATGTGATTTCAAGTTCCCCTTTCTCTTTGGAGTGTTACAAGCTGTTCGTGAATAGATAAGATCACGAAAGTTGCAAAGACTAAAGTCTCAAACCCAAAGAGATGTTCTTTATAAAAGTTAAGACTCATTCACGCCCTCCTAAAATGGCTCATCATAGTCATCATCGGCATCACAGTATGGCAAGGGGTGTAACATTTCCGTCACACGCTTGAGGTATTCGGCCAATCACAACGCACTGGATAGCTGACCAATCAGAGCACACCTCGCTTTTCAGAATGATGAGCTTTGTAAAAATTGACGTGTTTCTGAAACACGGGACATAGAGGAGAAACAATAATGTACAGAATCTGGAAGATAATGTGTTTTTTAACCTTAAACCGCATAAACACATTTCATTACACCAAATACACAAAATAATGTTCTTTTTAACAACATCATATGACCCCTTTAATATTGTCTTTTTTTTATTAAAAAAAATATTTTTTGACCCCCTCTTATAGAGCAAAGTGAAATGACTGATGCGAAAACACTCACATTTAAGGGTTTTTAAATCAAACTTTTGTGTTTAAAGAAGAGACATTCAGACAGTTATAGACAAAACATCTGTGTTACAGTCAGCGTCCACAACCCATCTGCCAGAAGCCCCACGTCACAGTGTGTGGCCTCACAAACAGACAAGACCAATTAGTGCCTCGTCAACAGTGATTACTGCCAGAGTAAGGCTGAGACACACACTCTCTGTCCCTGTCACCCGTCTCATGCTCAAAATCACATGTGGCATTTTCACTGATGATTTTTATTGGGTCGCTTACCCAGCTCCATCTGTAAAGTGTACTCCAATATGTCCACATGGCCACTGGAGTGCTGCAAAGCAGGCTGGTTAGAATGGCTGTGATTCCTTGGTAACCATGCTGGACTGTGCAATCAGAGCATGTACTTGTTTTGAATGTAATTTAATTGGGAGTGACGATAAAAATATATCACATTTAATGCGACCCTTTGAAGAAAGCATGTTTTGATAATCATACTTTGTAAATCTTTGTTGTATAAAATGCTTGAAATGGGTGAATAAATATAATGCTAAAAATTTGTCCGATTTCTGTAGATAGATTCTAATTAGTGTTTTATGCTAATTTTGTGCTCTATTATTATCAATTATTGGTGGTGATTGATATTAGTAATGGTTTTTATTAATATAAATGTTGAAAACCATGATACATACATTGATAAATAGAAGATTGAGAGAGTGAGGCAATAAAGTTTGTGAGCTGTACAAGACATGCCCCTCAAAAAGCTGGACATTCACCATACACCGAAAATGACTTTTTTAATAAACTGAATTACTTTGGGGATGAAAACCCATTCAGCCATTATAATAAGCTGAATTAAACGACTAATAAAAATAAACGCTTATTATTAGTTGCCACTGAGCCGCTAACAGACTCTCGGGAAATGCTTCAGTAAAAATTACAAAATAAAAAGGCATATTAGTTTTGGAAAACCCTATCAAAAAGTCACGCCATGCATAATAAACAGTGTCATCCTTATTTAATTAGATTCAAAAGCTTGAATACAGAAGTGTTTGCTGTAATCACACATCCTTGCCGAGACCAGCATAATAACTACATCCAAACTGTTCCTGAAGCAATCAGACAAAAGCTATATTTTCATTTTTATGTAAACAAAAACACATTTCCAACCCATAAATGTGAACTGATAACAGCCTACAGTTTTGGAGCTAAAAATCAATGAGACATTAATGTTATGGAACAGAGTGTAAGGCTTTGAGTAAGATAACATTTGTCCCTTGAGGGAGTACAAACTTTGTATAGATTTGTATAGATGTTTTCAACATTATTAATTATAGGAAATGTTTCTTGATCACTAAATCAGCATACTGGATTGATTTCTGAAGGATCATGTGACACTGAAGACTGGAGTAATGATGCTGAAAATTCTGCTTTTCCATCACAGGAATAAATTACAAATTAAAACACATTAAAAGAAAACAGTTATTTTAAATTGTAAAATACTACTGTTTTACTGTATTATTGATCAAATAAACTTAGCCTTGGTGAGAATAAATAATATGGTTAAATAAAATTACTGTAATATTATTATTTTTATTATTATTATTATTATTATTATTATTATTATTATTATTATTATTATTATTATTGGAGACAATTTATTTCACTTAAGTTTAAAGTTTACCTCAGGCTGCAATGCCTTTTAGCATCTTTTGATGCATTTTTTGTTTAATGACATTCTACAAATGCTGTATTTGAAAAAAAAATGACACTTTACAATAAGGTTCCATTTGTTAACATTACTTAACATTAACAATGAAAAATACTTCTGAAGCATTAATTACTCTTAGTGATTAAATGTTGATCCAAACATTTATACATTACTAAAATCAAAAGTTGTATTTATTAAAAATATCTAATAGACCTGAGCTAAAATGGATTAACAATGAACAGTTTTTTTATGAACTAATGTTAACTAAGATTAATAAATACTGTAACAAATGTATTTCTAATGTTAGTTAATGTTAGTTAGTGCATTAAATATAGTTGTGATATACAAATGGAAACTTATTGTAAAAAATAAAAATAAAAATCAGAATTGGTGTAAGCAATTTAAGTAATTTTTTTACTTTAATGAGTTAAAACTGTAATACACCCTTTTAATAGCTGTTTTGGCTTTGAAAAATTGTGTATACAGAACAAAGTACCCACAAAACATCTGCATATTATAGCACACACAAGTAAATACCATAAAATGGTATTTCTTGTTACAAATAGCTCAATATGTCTCACATGAACACATCTGTGTCCATTAAATTTTTACACTCTCTAAACTCATCCACCAAACATCTGCTGGAAGATATGTGCAGTTTATGGGCAAGTTACGATGCTGAAATATGCTGTAAATAGAGATAACAAGTCCTGGACGCCTAGCACTACAGAGTGACATTCATGAAATAAAACAACAAAGCAGGAACATCCTGAACGTTCTTCTGAATAAAATAAGCCTAATTTAACTACATTAATAAAAGGATTATGTGGTGCCATTATCATTAACAATATGAATGTTAGAACCCAGATATAATCTAAAGAATCTGATGTAATGATGGCACACCTGCCACTCCAAGAGTTCTTTACAGATTTGACGACCAGACCCTCTTCAGTTAGAGGAACATAAAAATCTCTTCTTTAGGGATCTGGGAGAAGAGGCCCTCACAGCACTAAATGTGATCCATTGAGGAATGTAACCAGAGAAATTTCGGAGGGCTTTAGGAAAACCATTTGAGTTGGCATTTCACTGTAACCTTTTATGAATCAATATACCATTTATGACTCAATATGCATTACAGATTTGGAATGAAGGCTTCTTGAAGGATGCCTATTATTGTAAAGAGACAGTCATGGAAATGAATAAATTCTTTAAAAAGCAATATGAATTTCTATGAGTATACATTTTTCTAGCTAAATCGAAGAAGAAGAATCAAATTCTGTAATCACAAATGATTGAAAATGAGTGTGAACCCATGAACATTCTGTTCTAGACACTTGTGAAATTATTTGCAATATTTTTATTAAATTGTTTTAATATATTGTCAACAGTTTTAACAAACAAGCAGCTTTGTTGTCATATGATGAATCTTATATAAGGGATTTTCTGTAGCTCAAACAGTAGGTCATGGGTTCGATTCACAAGCGAAACCAAGAATTTATAAAATGTAAACGTGTACCTTGAATGCAGTGTAAGTAACTTTGGACAAAAGTTTTTGCCAAATGCATACATGCAAATTTAAATATCATACACTAGATAGTGACCTTTCGCAAAGACTATAGAATACCCTTAAAGGGACTTTGCCCTTCGAATTTTGTCTTGAATTCACAAAGAATCCAAGATTTTCACCGCCACAAGGAGAAAAACTTTCATACGGTGAAAAAATACACACAGTGGTATTAATTTGCTTATCTGTTGCATCAACAATATTTAAAAAAAGAAAAAAAACAATTCTGAGATATAGCCTCCTCTTCTAGCAGTTACACAATAAACCCGAAAGACAGAAAATGTCACCATCTTCAACTGCTGCACTGGAATGTTTTCCCCACTAGAGGGAGCCATTTGTATACATGTTACAAGTATCTCTGGTCAACCTTTTTGCAGGGAATTTGAGGCATTATATTAGAATTATACTAATTGTCTGTTTGAAAATAATTCAGGTACGTTTTCTTCTCTGAATTTACAGTTATAGTTAATGTAGCAGTGCTTCTGTAAGTGACAATGTATAAAGTCCATTTGAACAGTTTCACCAACCTGGCATATGTTTTCTTCAATTTAAAAGATTAAACAGCAAATCTTATAGTTAGATTTCCCAGCTTCTTCCACAAGCACAGATGGTGAAGCTGAACTCTAGGGCTAGGTTCACCATGAAGAGTGAATATTTTGGGTGGCTTCTTCACTCTGAAACAACAAAATACAATGGAGTGCCTTGATCTCCATTTCCAGTACACAGGAAAACCACCAACAGCGTCCTGGCTCGTCTTTACTCTTTGCATTTCTCATTTAATTTCTGTTCCAGGTCATCATTGGTCTGTTGAGAGAACTGATACTGTTCATCAGCTGTCCAGCGCTACTTAATAATGGAACTTTGGCCAAAACAGATGCTGACACAGCATCCTACTCGCACTTTAAAAGATTAACCAGATTGGCTTTTCTTATTATATATTCTATTTAGCATGAGCATTATGAACATTTGTGATATCACCACGGGGAATGTCACTGTTACACCTGAGGTAGAGTGTCCATGGAAAATGGACCTACGTTGCATATGATTATTATATAATGTTTTTAAAAAATTGTTGACAACCCTTCTGTGCCTCTGACAAAGACACTGGCCTGACACTTCACTTCAGTACCTCTGCAGTGTAGAGGAATTTGGATATGGTGGTCCCAACAAACAACTGAATAAATGCATGATAATTCAAATGTATATTTAATCGTATATATATTTAATGGTAACACTACCAATACGATATATACCCAGTGACCTAGATAAAAATAAATAAATAAAACTAGTCCCAAATTAAGTTAATTCTTTATTTATTTATTTATTGCAGAAACATATGCAAAAACACTTAAAATCAACACACCTAAAAAGATTTAAACATTGTACATCATACAATATGTTAAAGAGGTAACAAAGTATTTGGGAAATGATTACAAATACAAAATGCAATAAAATATCTGTCTCGGGGTGTTAGTGTAAGATAAGTAAATTAGATAAATCTAGCAATGACTGGATTGGCTATTAGTGCTATCATGCTGTCAAAAACGATTTGAATTACAATGCCCTTTTCAGTGCACCTGGTCTTGTGTGAAGATTACTCAGATGTTTTACATTTCTTAAGGCTCGCTGTCTTTAAGGCGTGCTGATCTCATCATTTCTAATGACTTTACAGTAATTACATCACACAGTCATGAGTGAAAGAGCAATTCTGAGTGAAAGATAATGAGAATTATTGCTTTCTTGCACAGTGGCTCTGGTTAAGATAATTAGTTTATGGGTAGGATTTATTTGCCTTTTTCTTTTTCTTTTTTTTTAGCATTTAATCGTGGCTATCTTGTTTAGGCCATGAAGATATCTTGCTTTAGAAAATCCAAAAATGAATGAATGGATGTTACTTGTAAAAAAGAAAAAAAAATGAATTAGCAAATTGAAATCAAATTAACATAATCCACTCAGAAGTTTATTTAATTTAATTGGAGGTTGTTGTTTTCTTTTCCACTTATGACAATGATGAAGTCGCAGCGGTGAATGCAGTATGAACACTATTTTACACCACATGGGGGCATTTAACATCTCGTGAAGCATGATGCTCGCTCTCCCCCACATAAATGCTTCGTTTATCTGGGTTTGCTGAAAAATCAATTATTGTGAAACACTGTTCTTAAACTCCTGTTAAAACATCCTGGCATGTTGAGACTTTACTTCGGTGGGACAAGCTTCCTTATCGCTGTATCAAGAGAATGAGCAACAACAAAGGACTATTCGCACGCATACGTTCCCTCGCCGTGGAGGCTGAAGGCGTTCCTTCGCTGCTGGAACCCCGGCCAATGACGTAGCCGCGTGTCCCTTCAATCCACAAACAGATCACGCTTCTGCTGACCAATCACACGCGCCGCGAGCCTGCACCAGACATATAAATCAGGCTGACAGCACAAGCGCCTGGTCAGAGGATGAGAGAACATCGAACATACAATAATTAGTCAAATAACTGGACCTGCCAGTCGGATATCATACATTTTTATTTCTGTCGTTGTACAGGTACGTAGCTTTCTTTAATTTATCAGACTGCCATTTGTGCGCAATGCACGTGTCTGCTTTTGTGAACGTTAATATGGGATTATGCAACTGGATTTTTTTTATATATATATATTATCATACTTTATATGTATTTTTTGTGTTTATTTTTAGTGAGTTATTTTTTCTTGTTTTGTGAAATCGCCGTTTATCAATATTTCACGCTGTGATGTAATACTGCCGCGCTGTAACCATGGCTACCGGTTGCTATCTGTGTAGTCGGGGATGCGCAGGAAAGCTTCGAGTTGAATGATTGTGGCTACTTTAACGTGTTTGTTTGTAGAGCAGCGATGATGCTTTTTGCATTGATCTACTGATTTGTGCGATCAATATTGATTTCCATGCTGATCGAACAACCCTTTCACAAGTGAATACAAGAGAATTCCAAATGCTGATTACAAAGCACGTGGTCTGGTCTTTCCCAACCCCTTTTAAACCCGATTTGTAAATTTTTTAATCACAATTATTGTCTGATTTGTTGTTTTAATATGCCATACTAAATATTCAATGGCGTACACAAAATAAAAGGTTTATTATCCAATCAGTGCTGTTTGTTTTTTTAGTAACAGGCCTCTGTGATGAAATTGATGAAATTATAATGTTTGTCTGTGATTAGTCTTTTACCCTAACTAATGGTCCTTGTGCTGTATGTATGTATGTTTGTATGTTTTGATGCTTATGCAAGTGGCTTCATGTTGAAGGAGCTATGATATTTTCAATGTGTTACTTCGTAGTGTTGTAAAATCTGTTTTCCTCCTATTTAGGTGTTCTATAGTAATAAAAATGGCCATGTCTGCCAGTGCTCAGTTGAGTAAAGTGGTAAAACGGCAGTATATGGAACTGCCTCAGGGAGACAACGTACAAGCCATGTATATCTGGATAGACGGAACCGGAGAAGGACTGCGATGCAAGACCAGGACACTAGACTCGGAGCCTAAAAGCATTGAAGGTAAGCTAGACAAAGCCACATCGATCTACATTGCAATTATATATTTCAGTTTAAGTCTAGAAATTCTAATGGATCCTGTTTCATTATTCAGATCTTCCTGAGTGGAACTTTGATGGTTCTAGCACGTATCAATCTGAAGGCTCCAACAGCGACATGTATCTCATCCCCTCTGCCATGTTCAGGGATCCTTTCCGCAAAGACCCCAACAAACTGGTCTTGTGTGAGGTGCTCAAGTACAACCGGAAACCTGCTGGTATGTTTGTTTGAGGATAAAACATAATCGGTGTTTGTTTGATCAGGGTTTGCTAGAAGACTTATAGCTTTTCTGGTCTCGAACACAGAAACCAACCATCGTCGTACATGTAAAAAGATAATGGAAATGATAGATCATCAGATCCCTTGGTTTGGCATGGAGCAGGAGTATACCATCCTGGGTACCGATGGACATCCCTTTGGTTGGCCCTCCAATGGGTTCCCTGGTCCCCAAGGTAAGGAGGGCTCCTTTTACACTCCTAATTGGCCATATCCGTGATGTTCGCAAGGTGTCTGGTCATAACATGCTGCTCTGATATCTACAGGACCTTACTACTGTGGAGTTGGAGCAGATAAAGCTTATGGCAGAGACGTTGTGGAGGCACATTACAGAGGTTGTCTCTATGCTGGTGTGAAGATATGTGGAACCAATGCTGAAGTTATGCCAGCTCAGGTAACCTCCATTCCACTATGTTCTGAGACAGACACTACAGTCAGCCATTAAGTGTATTAAGACATCTAAGATTACCCTTTTGGAATGTGACCTCAATTCTACCATTAATTCTTGATTAGTTATAACGTGGCTTTTATTTTCCAGTGGGAGTTCCAGGTTGGCCCCTGTGAAGGTATCAGCATGGGAGATCACTTGTGGGTAGCTCGTTTCATCTTACACAGAGTTTGTGAAGATTTTGGTGTGGTTGCCTCATTTGATCCTAAGCCAATCCCTGGCAACTGGAATGGCGCTGGTTGCCACACTAACTTTAGCACCAAGGAAATGCGGGAAGATGGTGGGCTGAAGTAAGTACTAATAGGCTTTTTCTTTTTTTAAATTGGTGGCAAATAAAAATCATAAATGGCTGGCTATGATTTGTTCATGTGCTATGTGTGCGTGCAGACTATTAAACTATTGTTTTGTATATCCTCAACTAGATGCATTGAGGCGTGTATTGATAAGCTTGGAAAGCGGCACAACTACCACATCCGTGCCTATGATCCAAAGGGAGGCCTGGACAATGCTCGCAGACTGACTGGCCACCATGAAACCTCCAACATCCATGAGTTCTCTGCAGGCGTGGCGAACCGTGGCGCTAGCATCCGCATCCCACGAACTGTGGGACAAGAAAAGAAGGGTTACTTTGAGGATCGCCGCCCATCTGCCAACTGTGACCCCTATGCGGTCACCGAAGCCCTGATTCGCACATGTTTGCTAGATGAAGAGGGTGACGAACCTGTGGACTACTAGATCTTTCTTTTCTCGGACTGAACTTCCCTCCCCTTCTTGCCATACATCCCGGTTTTCTTTTTTAAATGGCCATCAAGCCAAATTAGTACTGTATCTTGTTTTCTATCAGGGTGGTTCTAACTTGGCATTTTAATTTTGCTGAAGTTGACTGGTCAACTTAACATTTTAAGATTTAAATCTAAAGTTAACCTGATTTGACTGGGGACACTGTGTTGCAGGGCATGTCTTTCCCATGTGTTTTTTTTTTTTTTTTTTTTTTTTTTAACCCCCTCATTTTTATTGTTTCTTGGGGAGTGATGTTTAACGTTAACGTTGAAAGCTCTTCATGATCCCATGACTCTACCATTTGGTAGCTAAGATGGACTGAAACGCGAGTCAAGTGCACAGAAGGCCCTAGGGCTGCCAAGGCTAGACATCTAATTTCTTTTAAACCAATAGCTAGTTGTTGCGTATTTTGACTTGATTATTCAAGTATGTAATGTTTCAATGCGTCTTACTTAGTGTATTAATTGGCAAATGTTGGTATCCATTTTGACTATACATCTTGCACTGTTCTTGTGCGGTACTCTTCACAGTCGAGGTCCAATAACTGTCTTGTTTTTATATTTGTGGATCTGTTATTTGTCATGTTAAGTCCAGATCCATCAAGGATTTGATCTGTTTTTGTCTACTACTATGGCATAACTGCACCTGTTTTGGTAAAAACCTGAAGTTGCTAAAAAAAAAAGGAGACTTAAACGTTTATTTTTTATCACAAACTTTGTTGTGTGCTTCCTCTTTACAGTGATGTCTTTCTTGTGTACTTAACGATTTGACTCGTATGCTATTTTTAGCAATACAAGGTCCCTAACATGTTTTGAAAACGCATGGGCAAGATGAGTATACTGGGTCAAAACAAAATACAAAGACTCAACTTGGATTCCAACTTGAGCTTTACCACTCAAAAAATACAATCCACCCTTAGTCCTAATTAACTGAAAGCTTTGAATAATTAAACTAATTTTAATATTAAAAGAAAAGGTAAGATTTGAATAGCAAGTATTCATTCCCGTTGACATTTGTACTTGTTTTAAGCATAAACTAATTACATTTTGTTCAATATTACAGAAGAGACTTCATTTCGCATCTTGCATGCCATGACTATAAATTTAAGACTTTCTGCTTCAATTTAGGACCTTCTAAGGCTTTAATTTGTGGAAGGGCAAATTAAGACTTAAGTCACACAGAAACCCCAATAAGGGAGCATAAATCTATGCAGAGCATTAAGGATTCGTAAATTAATATATTTTTGCAATCAATTTTAACACACAAAACTTAGTTTTTCAGCTTCGTGGCACTTTGTCATAAACTTCCATTTACTTCTGAATCACAGGTAAAAGACTAGTCTTAACACACTGTTATTTGTTAGCTTTATATTTGAAAAGTGTATTTTTTTTTTTAGATGTTCCTTGTCAAATACAATCGTTATCGCTCTCATTTCTAAATCTGTTTACATCGCAAGCGTGCACTACGGTTCATAAACACTTTGTTTTTATACACTTTTTCTGCAGTGTATTGGTCAACAGAGAGATTAAAATGTTTTCTTTCTGAAACATCGTATTGCGCAAAATATAGACAAACAATTGAAACCCACATCGCTGGGATATTTGCAGAGTTTGCAGCTCAACTTTTGCAACCTCATCGATAAACTTTTTATCTGTTTGCGAGGATTTCATAAACACGGTTAACAGTAAAGTCACATTCACTAACGCTGTTTGCACACTGGAACAAAGGGGCGTCTCGGTTTCATTCTATGAAGTGCAGGAACATCCAAGCTTTCCTGGGACAAAAATATTTACTTTGTATTTTTCTGCGAGGTGGGAGCAGGGTGAACAAGTTTGCTGTAGAACCTTTGACCTACATTCCCATGCCTGACAGACTGACAAGCCTTGTGATTGGCTCCCCAAAGCGACTTCCAACCAATCATAAATTAGAATGGTGGTTTCTGTCCAGTGCTTGGGAAAAGTTGCTGGGCAGTTGTATTGTTTTATAAGTCTTAACTGCGGAGTTAAAATAGACTTTGAAGAAGTCCAGGGCATGTTATTTTTGTCATGTTATTTTTTAATCCAAAATACTGTTAAGAACAAAGTTTCTCACAATCAACAGATAAACTTTGATCATATAATTTACTATTTAATCATTGCATTTTGAGATAACATTATATTATTCATATATATAATTATTTTCAATCTTGTTTAATTATTTTGCTGCATTTCCTAAGGGTATCATCAACTTTGAGTCATTGTTTTGACATCAGAAATCTTAAAGAAATGGTAACTTGATATAAAGACAAAGATATCATTAATTTCGTTTGGATGGTGAATGGTGAATGATTACAATCAGTCTGAACAAAAAATTGCAAGCTAAGGATAAAAGTGGCTTTTTAAACTAAAATGAGCAATAAAATATACATATGATAACACTTGTTTTCTTTGTAAAATGCATAAATAAACCATAAAAATTACAAAGTGATATTTTTTCAAATAAAAAATTATTTATTTTAATTATTCCGTTCCATTTATCTACAGGCACAGACATTTCCATTTGAGTGCTACTCATGAATAAATCCGAGCATAATCAATGATTGTAGGTGTTGATAACAATGAAGCCTAATGTAGATTATTTCTTGTTAGGCCAAATAATAGCACAGCTTGCATCTTCCATGAATCATGCAGAGAGAAGCACGTCAGGCTGCTGACCCAGTTTCCTTCCTGCCTTTAAAAAACAGACAGTAAAGACAGGAACGTGTTTCAGAAGGATAAAGATAGTAATTTCTAATTGATCTTTCTGTCTGCTGTCTTATAACACAATAACTCTTTAACCAGATCTATGGACATACATAATGCTGCATGCAATGTGCCACTGGCTATTAAGTGCTATGAAAAAAAACAATACTATTATAAACAAATGAGCAGTATGTGTTGCTTTATCTTCTTCAGATGTGCCATGTCTTTCCAAATATCACTTTTGACCCTTAGATAACAAGCTCTCTGAGACCCGCTACTCAACAATGGCTTGGAGGGGAGGGATGATGCTCAGTTGCCATGGCAACCACCAGACTGCTCAGGCTGAACCGAGCTGGTTCTAGTGGGGAGAGGAAAAAACATGGTTATGCAATCAGAAGGGAGACACAACCAGTAGGTACAGGAAACAAAGCAGTACAGTTAACCTCCAGTTAAATAATGGCCTTTGTTACACTCAGACATCAACAACTGGATTATCCAATGCCTCAATATGGGCAATTTTATTAGTAACATGCTCTTTTTCAGAAATACTTTCATATGTAGCTGCTGGTATTATTCAGGAGATTATTCAACTGCATAATTGGGGATTGATTAACAAGCAGTGCCACTTTTACTTGCGCAAATGCTGCATGCTTTGGTTTGAGGTTATATCACAGCAATCACACTGTAAGTAGCCTATTGCAGCATTTCTTTGTTAAGCATGCTAGAGTTTCAGTGAATAGAAGTAAATATATATTAGGGATGCAACAATACAGTTAGCCCATGGTTCAATACATAGCTAGTTTTTTTTTAACCACAATTTTCGGTTCTGTTCAGTTTTGATGGCTTGGCGCATCAGAGTGTTTTTTTGCGATTTAAAATGTGATTTTACCAGGAAATAACAGTGGTCGAGAAGTGCAAAACAGATTACAATTCTGAAAACAAAATAACAAATTGCAAATACAAATCTAAAAAACAAAATAACAATTCAGAAAACATTATAACAAGTCAGATAACACAACGACAAATCTGAAAACAAAACAAGTATAGTCTGAGACAGCATTGGTTTGGGATTGCCATCGCTGACTGGACGAGACATCTGTCAATCAACGTATACAGAAAGAACCAGCCGAAAAACAACCTGCACCTAATAACCCTACCCTATACTTTATTTTCACCTTTTTGATTATTTCCTTAATTTTTTTTTAAATAAATGCCTTTACGATGTGATAGGAGATCGAACCCAGGTCAAAGCCAAGAACACACTTAATCACCTGCACCAATGAACCTGACAAAATGCTAATGCCAAAATGCCAATAAGGCAGGTTATTTGCACAAAGTATAACTAGACACTCTGCATGTTTTATTCCATAGTAAGCGCAATTCATACAATACATTTAAACCGAGCTACTTTAAGACCATCTCCGAACTTTCTACCGTGACTCTGCTGTTTTTCGGCTGGTTATTTCTGTATACTTTGATTGAGAAATGTCTTGTCAGCGATGAGTAATCCCAAACCAGTGGCGCCGTCTCAAACTATACCTAGCTTTTCCGGTTTGTCTGATTTGTCGTTGTGTTTTCTGACTTGTTATTTTGTTTTTGAATTTGTCATTGTGTTTTCTGACTTATATTGTTTTCTGAATTGTTTTTTGTGTTTTCTGAATTGTTATTTTGTTTTTTAGATTTGCATTTGCGTTTGTAATTTGTTATTTTGTTTTCAGAATTGTAATCTGTTTTGCACTTCTTGGCCACCGTAGGAAATCCCTAATATGGACTCGAACTTTTTTATAGTTGTGACTAAATAAAAAGAAGGCAGAAACATTTTAAATGATGAAACGTGAAGACAATAAACACTTGATTGTGACAGTATATGGTTTATCTCTGTCTTTCATGACATCTCTGGTATTTTTATAATAATTAAGTATATATGCTAATCGACATAGCCTTTATAACACTATATAATATGTTTTCTGCCTCATTCTGTTATAAGAAGACACATCAGATCAGACAAGAAAGTTATTTCAAACATTCGACTGAAAAAAAAGTGCTCTTTTGTTCTAGTTCTAGAAACATTTCACATTCCGAGTCATTATAAGGGAAGATGTCTGGCATGTGTTGCTTTCTCAAATGCATATTATAAGCGAGGAGGAGTTTCCTCATCTCAGCATGTAGACTAACAAGCACACAAACAGAGGCAATTGAGAGAGAAATAAAATGCACGGAAATTAATTAAATGCAAACTGGAAAAAAAAGAGTAATAAACAAAATTAATAAACAGAGGGTGTAATAAAGCAAACTGAGCACTACAGACTGGGTTTTGTGGACTGGTTGTGACCAGTTTTTTGGCTATGGCTGTCTGTAATCCTGTGAAAAGGCAGCGTGTAATTGGAGCGGATTGGCTCCCCCTCGGTAGAAATCATGGTCTGGAGGCACCTAGTTCAGACAGAAAGGGCACTTTAGCATCAGCGACTAAAGCGGCAGGGGCTCGAGCCAATGTTATATGTCACAATGGCTAATCCATTCACAAATGAATGCCTGGCCAATTTGTGTTTGTGACATAAAAAGGCATTTGTGGATATGTTTTTATTTGCAAATCTCATTTTATTTATTTGTGTATCCAATTCATGTTTGCGAAACAGATTAATTTGTGGATCTCATTCCATTTATTTGTCAATATGTTTTGTTATATGTTTTTGTTAATCTCTTTACATTTATGTGTGGGATCATAATCTATTTATTTGGAACTATGCAACAATTCTATCTCTATAGGATGGGGTTCTACAGTTTCTCTCTGGCTGAGGGTTCCTGCTTTATGAGTGAGCATAATCTTAATGTGACCATTTATTCCTTGCTGAGGAATTTGTGGAGAGTGAGACTTGGTTTGTACACATAGAACATTCATACACATAATGCAGATGCATGCACATGATCACATGCTCTAATAAATTTGTATAACCTATATTAACGCAGTTGGGAGAAAAACTCACATGCAATATGATGAAGTCATGTGACGACAACAACATAGCATTTTGTTTGAAATGCTGCATAATTGAGTTTAGTTTCACTGAAGACTCGAGTAACGGCTGCTGAAAATTCAGCTTTGCCATCACAGGAAGAAAATACATTTTAAAACAGAAAACTGTAATAGTATTTCACAATATTACTATTTTTTAATCTTCATTTTTGATCACATAAATGCAACCTTGGTGATCGTAAGAAACTTTAAAACATTACAAAACTGACCGACCGCTATCTTTTAAATTACACTGTATGTATGAGGTAAAGAGGACAGTGATGGGGTCAGTTTTATCCCTGAGAGCAATACTGGGGTATAAATTCAAGGATTCATGCATGACAGATGTGTGACCTTTGACCTGTGGGGAATCAGTGCTAATGTAAAGGTAAAGGCCACACAGAACATATGTGGAGCTTAGAAGATGTGTCTTCTGGTGTGGTTTGAGGGTCTAACATACTAAACCCAAAATAGTGATACAAAGGACCACATGTGTGTCACTGTGAAAAACAGACCCTTTTGACAGTGAGGTAATTTAATGCACCATTTCCCCAATTTCACCTTCAGCAAACAGGTCATCATTATCATTTTGCCTTTATGGAGTATGGTGAGAGGCAAAAAGGAATCAATCAAATAATAGAAGAAATAAAACAAGTCTGTAAACAGGCCTTGAGCGGGCACTGGCTGAGACTGGTTTTGTTAAGTAACATGCGTGTAAAGCCGGTAACTATATCAAGGGTCAGACGCTTCGGGTGCAAGAATGGAGAGAAAGCGCTGGCACTGAAGAACCAGGCATTTCCAGCTAATCACATGCTCAGTCTCAGAGCTCAGAGTCCTCCCTTTTGGTAAACCCTGCCCTTTAACTTAAAATAGCACAGTGATGGTCTCCAGAACCCCTCCAAAGCAGTTTGCTTAAAGAGAAGTGTATTTTTTTTCTTTTCTTTCTGGGCCGTACAAAATGTTCTGGCCTTGAAAGAAGCATGGCAGACTAAATACAACTACAAGGCTTTTATTAATAATCACTGTATGGGACACAGTATTATTCACATTCTGGTATAATATTATTCAATTTATGATTAGCATTATTAAGTTTGTAAGCATGATAGACAACAATGCTTGTGCCTTGCTGTTTCTGCTGTTTGCACTCCGCTTCATGCAGTGAATAGAGTGATTATATAATACAAACCTCCCATTCCCTTTTGTGTTTTCTCTCTGTACCCCACCCACTCACTCTTTTTAATCCTCTAATTCCGGTACCCCCAAACCATTTAAAATAGAAAGAGCTAACAGAAACATTACACATTTAGTTACAGAGAAAAGCAGAAGAACATTGTGTTCTCTAAGAGTGCAAGTAACAGCCTGACCGAAGCTCTTACGCTCTTCCAGTACCAATAATAAAAGGGATGTCACAATATAGAGTTGGCTCATAATGCTGAAACAAAGGGGTGGGTATAGAGGCATGACTTTTACTCTTAAAACATATGAACTGGTTTACCTTATTGAACTTACCTAATAGTGTGTTTAATCACGATAACTCTTTATAAGTAGCTATTCACTTTAAAAGGCTTTAATCATTAATGTAAACTTCTCAAGGTTCATTGGTATCATTAGATCGTTACATATCATGATAAAATAGATAACAGTGACATACTTTTATGCTGCAAGCCTTGTATAAATGAAAACAGCACGAAATGTATATGATGTATATGTATATGTTTATGTATACGAAACTGAAACACCTGTTGAACTGCCTTGTGCTGCAGTTGTTGTCTTAATCAGAATATTTCTCTTGCTTTTTTTATGAATATTCAACATGAATATTAAAAATGTGCAAATTGCACAAAAAAAATTTTTTTGCATATATTTTATACAAATATATATTTGACCAGACAGTTATTGTAAGAGAATATATTATTGTTTTTGTTTGTTCTAAACACACTGGCAGTCTTATTTGTTTGTTTGTTTATTTGTTTTTTAGTTTGCTTTCTTTTTAGTGTAAAGGTTAACCTGACTATTTTCATTTCACGTTTTTTTTTATTATTATTATTATTATTATTATTTTAAGTAAATGTATGTTATTTTAGAATATATATATATATATATATATTTTATATATTAGAATATATATATATATTTTTTTTTTCTTTAGCTTGTTGAGAATCCAAATACTCAGGCAAATTAAACATTTTCATGTGAATATATTAAGCTCATCATTGCTCTTCATATCTGTTGTTTAAAATGCCCTTTGACACTTTTAAACCTCATAAAATTGTCATACAATACATTTATCTATCTATTTTCATTTTCATTTTAGACAAGTGTAAAACTTCAGTATAGAGCATCAACTCTCAAACCTCGACCTGCTTTGAGTGCTGTTCCAGTGAGCTGTACAGTTTGTTTGTGGTAAGATGAATTAGTCTGTCGCCAGGTTACAATATTCTCCATGTGAAGGAAAAAACCACGTCTTTACCCTTGAGAAAGCATAACCTGTGCTGCCATGATACATAGATATATCTTGCTATACAAATAGACAGAATGTAACTGGGCAATTACTGTATGTATGACGTTCCTGATAAAGGCATATGGCTGTAAAAGACAGAACCACCACCAAAGGTCTCTGTGATGTTCTGGTCCGTAGATATGGCTCAAGATCTTCCTTCGTTGCAAGTCTACAGGATTTTTCACTTATTTCTTATACGACTAAAAGCACGGAATGACAAAAACATGAAACACAGTCAAATCCTTTACTGCATCATTGCTGCAGTACTTCCATCTCTGTTTCATTTGTGTATTTATAACAGCCAAAAACTGCAGTTTTGATTTACATATCAAGAAAATGTCCCCCAAGACTCTTTCTCCCTTAATTTATTTGCACAGCTGACTTGGCAGACATTGCATAAAACAGCATGTGAATATAATGGTGCTGAGGATCGACTTTTTGACTTGGAAACATCCATCTGACACGTGAAGGCATGGTTATCCTTTACCTTGAATGTGTAGAATTGGCAGGCTGCTGAAAAAAAAAAAAAAAAAAAACATCTAGAACACTTTGTGCCCATTTAAATAGCAGCCTCTAGTGGTGGGTCAGTGACATGACATTTGTGGAAAATATATGTTGTGAATTTAACTAATGTAATGATGATGTGATTACAATGCTGAACTGTCAGACAAGTATATATACTGTATTACAGTAGTTTTATACCCATGGTTGTCAGCAGTTATGGAGTAAAACATGATAAGCAATCACATGACATGAATCAGGTCACACTCATGACAGCCCTCCTGACTTGAGTTTAAGACAGCTTTACTGCTTTTACAAGATAAGATGTCTCCATCATGTATGTACTGAACTGTCCTACTGTCCTATATATATTCTATCTGAATATATAAATTCATATGCAATTTATTTCTGTCATTAAAGTTCAGCCGTTACTCCAGTCACATGATCAGAAATCATTCTAATATTCTGATTTGATGCTCAAGAAACATTACTTTCTCATTGAAAACAGTTTTTTTTTTTCTTCTGGTAATTATTTTTGGAGAAACTGTAATACGCTAACATTCAAAAGCTTAGGTTAAGTAAGACCGTTTTTAAATAAATTAATACTTTTATTCCACAAAAATGGATTAAACTGATCGAATGTGAAAGTCAAGACATCTATATTGTTACAAAAGATTTCTATTTCAAATAAATGCTGTTATTTTAAACTTTCTATTCATTTAATAATTGTGGAATAAATGTAGAACAAATATATTAGGCAGCTAAAAAATGTGTGACAGTAATAAGCACCATTAGTAATAACTGATCATCAATAATGTAATAACTGAACTCCAAATCAGCATATTAGAATGAATTCTAATGGGTCATGTGACACTGAAGACTGACGTATTGCTGTTTTATATATTGCTATATATGTTTTATATATTGCTGCTATATTTCATATAGCTTTGCAATCACAGGAATCAATGATATTTTTTTTAATTATATATATATATATATAAAGCTTATTTTAAATTGTAAAAATATTTCACAATATTACAGTATTTACTGTATTTTTGCAGTTTCAGTGAGAGACTTCTTTCAAAAATATTTAATAAAAAACAAGCCCCAAACTTCTGAACAGTATATAAATAAATAAAAATATATAAATATACTAAAATATTTATATACATGCAGGCCAGAAGCTTTAAAGTGCATTTACACAGTACATGGCAATTGCTGTGCTTTATGATACGTTAAATACCTCCACAAGAAGATTAATCCATTGCTTTTTATGTCAGAAAAAGAAATAGCCTGTGACCCAAAGCTCACAGAAATAATGTCACAGACAACTTGACCTCTGCCTTCCCTCTTGTGATTAAAGGTTGACTAAATATATCTGATGGAGGGCGCAGCTGAACTTGAGGCTGCTGTTCTCTGCTAATCCATGTAAATCCGTTATTTTCCTCAGAACGAAGTGGATGGACTTATATCTGATACACACGTCTACATGACACACAACCAAACTAGGCTGAGAGGACAGCATAAAAGACAAACTGTTGAGTTCAGAAGACTTTCATGTCTGGAATCAACAGTATAATCTTGAGCAAGTAATCAAAAAACTGTGATGCAATAAAGAGAGTGACGCAAATGTCCACAACTGTTCATTGAGAGAGTGCGTCTTTGGGTGTGAAACAGCTGATTAAGATTGGTATCAATCCGAATGCACTGCACAGAATCATATGGGGGCCACTGCTAAAAGTACATGGCCTACCCTTATAATTCCAGGCCCTGTGAATTCAAGCAATGGCCCTCCCTTATGTCTAAACTCGGTTTATTTCCTAATTTGATCCATGCAGTCACACACATGGAAAATGTTTGCATGGCATTCTTGGGGAATCTGTTTTCGGTTAAACATCTATTATGGTAATTTGAGAAATAGTGAGCACTGAATGACTGTGCTATTCATGCACTGAAAAAGAAGTACACACAGGCCTTGATTATCATTTACTATTGTAAAGGAATGTTTTATTGTCTTAGAAAATAATAGAGACATTTTCTTGCTTGAAAGCTTTGTGCTACCCTTGTAAGAAAGAAGTGCACTTAATTTCAGTGAATGTGCATTTGTAGTTTACTTCAAATCAAAGTGTTTTTAAACTTGCAGATAATATAATACTAATGAAATAAAATGCCACTTGATTGCAGATAATATAATGAAATAAAATGTGTGTACTAAAAGTGTACTTTAAGTGAGTATACTTTCATGACACCTTCAAAAAAATGTTGAAAAATTTAAAATTAAACACTTTATTTTGAAGTACATTTTACATAGTTTTCATGTGTTGACTAACATGCTAAAACACATGTGATAACAATTTTAACTATAGTGTGTTATCTGATATTACATTTAAAGTAAACTAAAATACATTACTAAAACAACACTGTATTATTTCCAAACTAAGTACAGAAATCTGATAAATGTCCTGTTTTTAAGATTGAAAATTCAAAAACTTTTCCAAGATATTATGAACAGAATGGTTACAGATTAGCTTTGCATGACATCAAACGGGGGTGTGCAACACAATGCACAATGATATTTTAATCAGTGTGCATGTCCAAACAGGACAAACTTTTCAATAAGGAAACAAGAATGACGTCAGTTGCGCTAGACTTGATGTTAATGAAGTAAAGCTGCAGCGTTTAATACAATGAATTCCAATGAGGAAATAGACAAGTTATGTGACAAACTAGTTTTCTGCATGTAAAATAAATGTGTTATTTATTGCTATTTGACAACTTCAGCATTTCCACTTTCAACAAAAGAAAAATAAGCTGTGTCAGGCATATGAGTGGCTTTTAGATGAGGAAAAACATGAATTCCTTTAAAATTGCTGACTATAATATTAAACCACTGAACAGGTCAAAAAATTATTAACCAGTTTAGTGTGACTCATCAACCCACACAGTATCTCTTTTCCCTGCACTGTCATAAAGTTCATCCAAGCTGTTGTATATTTTATTGCATCTGGAAACTCATCTCAGGAAAATTCTGATGCACAATCATTATGAAGCCATTGAAAGTGCTTCATAATAAACTTCATAATAAATTGTCTTATGCTTTTTCTTTCAGCTCAAAGTTCCATTGTGAATCAGCTTGAAAAACATCCTCTGCAGTCAGCTGGTGGTATAAAATATATTGTTAAACTGTGTCTTTGATAGAGGGTGTACAAAAGGCAGCACAAGAACATACTGTATGAAACACATCCTATGAATATGGGTGCAACCACAAAAAGTGCAAATCAGGAACTTTCTGTTTCCATCAGCACAGGAAAAGAGAGAAATGCTGAAATTTGCCTAAATTTAAAGACTTTTGTCCTTACTGAGGAAGGATACTAAGTTCTGCTGATCAGCTAAACAGGTTCAGACTGGAAAAAAGAGATGCTTTCTCAATTTTGTTTTTTATTATTATTATTTTTTTCAAGTACGGTATGAAACATTTAACTCTTGATTACAAGTAAACAAGTACATTTTCAGGTGTTCTCAGAAAGAGATTTCAGTGCTGATAATTCTCCATATTTATTTATGAATAATTAATAAAGTCGTGGACTAATGGTTAGAGAGTTTGACTCCTAACCTTAAGGTTGTGGGTTCGAGTCTCGGGCCTGCAATACCACGACTGAGGTGCCCTTGAGCAAGACACCGAACCCCCAACTGCTCCCCGGGCGCCGCAGCATAAATGGCTGCCCACTGCTCCGGATGTGTGTTCACGGTGTGTGTGTTCCCTGCTGTGTGTGTGCACTTTGGATGGGTTAAATGCAGAGCACAAATTCTGAGTATGGGTCACCATACTTGGCTGTATGTCACGTCACTTTACTGTACAAACTGATTATAACAGGGATGACATCTTAACATGCACAAAGAGTTAAGAGGTTGTAAGATATTTCGTTACAAATGTAAGTGATTTAAGTTGTAAAACATAGATTTTATATGGATATATGGATTTGTTCATTTCTAAAATTGGGAAAATATTACCGTAATAGGCTTGATACATAAAATGCATTTATTTTTAAAATAATGCATTGTTAAAATGCTAATTTTTTTTTAATATATAGAATTTGGAAACACTGGGGTATTCTATTTTGTGTCTATAAGTGCTTGGAGACAGACCTTACCATTCATCCTGCATCAGGCCCTGTGAGGTGTCCAGAGACACTGGATGCCAAAGGGAAAGAAGTCAACTCACTCGGGAAGAAGCACACATTCCCTGATTCCAATCAAAGTGGAAGGACTAAGACTTCATGATATGGAGACTGTCTTTCTTGCCTTGTTCAAGGCAATCACTTTAAAGAGGTTTTATGACTGATAAAAGCCTTATTGTCATGGATTACTCCAGTACACCCTGTCTTGATTATAATGCAGACCATATTTATGACCTTGTTTTATCAGAATGCCTGCCATAAAGACAGCGGCATGACCTGAAAGTGTACGGTTGCCTTGACTGAGAGAGCTTAGATTTTGAACCAGGCCCAGCTATGTACTTTTAGCCAGAGGTATGCATTAATTAGTTATATAAACAGACGCTAGCATGATTAGAAATGACTTTTGGGTGGGTCACTTGGACTGTTAGAGGCTACATGTGTAGTACTGCTCCAGCACACAGTGAAACGTAAAGTTTAAGCATGACAGTTACGGATTGCCCTCCAGTGGCTAAGAATGATAGCATTCATGGTCGCTGTAAAGATAACATCAGAGCCCGAAGAGGATTTTATGTATGACAAATAGTGTGATTGTTTTCTCTAGTTTCTAGTCGGTCTACAAGTTAGTTGTGCCTTAATATAAGACTGAATCTTTCGGATAGCATTGAAAAGGCTTTTTTGTTTTCAATAACACTGCACTGCCCTTGTAAGTAAAAATATGTGTGATTAATTGTATTGAATGCGCACTTCATACTTCAAATACTTCAAATCTTAAAAGTATATTTTAAAAAAGTACTCTCAAATAATGTAATGTTAATTAAACAAAACGCCACTCTCTTAAAGAAAGTCCACTTTCATGATTTGTATGATTCTTAAAACACTCAGTAATCAATAATCAACAATAAAAAAAAATCTTTTGTCATGCTTTTAAAAAAATTAAATTATTTTGATTTGATTTTATAATTCTTTAGTGATCTATTGTTTTATTCTGTTACAGTACTTTTAATGTTAATATATTTTAAATAAATTAAATTGCAACATTTCTATTGTTTAATTAAAATATATGTAAATTACATGTCATGCAAGTTTCAATAGAAATTTAAATCTATTTTTGTTTGTCTGAAACACTTTTCAGTACATTCGGCATGCAATACTCATAAACCATATTTCAAATAAAAGAAAGAAGTCCTCCTTAAGTGGATCAAAAACACTAATTGCATTCAAATATAAATGTAAACTATATTACTACAATTTAATTTGTACAAAAATATTACATTCAGCTCACACTTTTCAATAATATGATATCTGTAATAGTTACTCTTTTTAAAAGTATATGTTAAAGGTCACTTTTTCACAAGGGTGTACTAGCATTTAAATTTAGCCCTAATTAGAGTTTATGGAAGGCTTTAAACACAAATAGACGTGTGTTTTATCAATAAAATCATTCTTGTAAACAGACTATGCGTGACTGAGTGCTTCTCTGAAGGGAAGTGAGAGCTTGGTATGAATATGAGATGAGATGTGGTATAATTATTGTGTGAGAGATAGGTCTTTCCCTCGCTGCAGAACAGCCCAAGGTACAAGAATCTTTGTTTCCTCTTGACCTTATCCTGTGATAATTCTCTTGTGTTTAATGGTTTCCCTTTCACATTATCCCGAATGAGACGTATTTGTTGTGTACATGGTACTATGACAACTGTTCCTAACAGACTTTTGCCTGTTGAGGTAGCATGAACAGGATAGACCTTCTCCATTCCTATTGTCTGCACTTGGTTCCCACAAAATGTGCCAGCCTTTTCTAAGCCCACAGGTCCCCCTAGATGAACTGGAACATTTACCTTTGCCACAGGTAAGCATCTGCTCTGTGGGAACATTGTTGGTGGTTCAGTGCAGCATTATGTGGTCAATGGTTGAGCTGAATTGTGCTTCGGATGGGTTCTAATTCAAATGCTGGCAGGCTGCTGCCTTTTCCATGTTATTTGAGCCCAGTCCATTGCTGATGAGGCTATCACTATTCCCAATGGGCCATGAGGACCCATCAAAAGCCCTTCTCTTCCTCTCCTAAAAGTTTTGTTTATCAGGCTGATATCAGGCTTAATCATAATTCTGGTTCAGTGTGAACAATGGCTATTTCATTGCACAAAGTCATTTGGATGAGGTCCATGAATAAGCTTTTGGCTGCTCGGTTGTGTTGAGAAAACACAAACACTGCTCAGCTAGAACTGGGTCTTTGTCTGCTTGTGTTTCATTTAGCCTCAATCTGGACGGAATCAATGCAAATCAATGTACTTGAACTTACTTTAACACTGAGCTTCCTAATGAGTCTCTGTCAAAGCTTATGCACCAGAAACACTTTGACTTCTACTCTAATCTCTGTTTACACAAAAAAAGATATTTCTGAAAACAAAGTTTTCACCGAATTTGCCTACTATCCACACAAAAACAGCATTTTACGATTTTGAAAATGGCTTCTATAGTGAAGACATTTGAAAAAGCATTTATGTATGTATGTATGTATGTATATGCATGCATGCATGTCGGGAATAAAAGTGCACCTGGGAAACGTCTCAGGTTACGCATGTAACCATGGTTCCTCAAAGGAACGAGACGCTGTGTCGTAAAATGCTTTGACGCAGCGTTTTACGACGCAGCTCGAGTTCCTGAAGAGGAACTCACACTGTAACTTGTCAGTCGGTAATTCATGATTATGAAATATCATGCATTCAAGTCAGAAACATAACACAACAACAAGTAGCTTAAAATAAATAAATAATAACATTGTGAACTGTAAACTCAAGTAATTACATCTGAATTTGAAATGTTGAAAATTATACATTTGTATCACTTATTTATACATAATTTGTTTGCATTAAATAATGCAAATCATAAAAGAAGAGTGAATATTTACACTTGTTGTCTATCAGCTGTTCCGTACATCAGACCTTTCAAGTGACTAAAATACAGCATGTAAAATTAAAATAGTTTGCAAAATGATTTATGATCATTTCCTTACAGACCTGCTTTTTGCTCACTGATCTCTTTAAATATATATAAACATACAATGTTTCAAATCAACAGGCCCTTCCAGTGTTGCAACTCATTTATCATCTAGTATTAGCGTTTCAAACTTGTAAGTATGTCTTGGCTTGGTCATAAATGGACTTGGAACTTGCTTACAGTCTGTCTGGTTCATTACGATAATAAATGAGCTCTTGCGCTTGATTTATATTTAATAATGAATTGTTTTACACAGAAACTATGTTTTCAGAACTATATGTATATAGCCTATGTGCTGATGTGTAAAATAAGAAATTGTCAGGGGCCATTTACATAGAATGGGTTCTTGTGTACAAAAATGTGAGATGAGTCACAGTGAAATGGAAAAGACCACAGGCTGTGGAGACATTTTAAAAAGCTGTTTTTTTAACATGACATGGTGTGTTAAAAATGTAGCACAACAGTCACAAAGACACCAGTTCAAAAAACAGAACAAGCCCCAACTGTGCACCTCATGTTTGAACAACAATCATGCAAAATTTGACACTCAACTGAACCCAACTTGTAGGCCTTTGTGTTCTGATGCTGGATGTCCTCCAAGTAAAAATATGACACTGTGAGAAACTAAAGTATGTGCAGGGTTCAAAGGAAAAGAATAGAGAAGAATGAACTTTTCTCAGAAGTTTGAAATGCAGATGGCCATGTTAAAGGTAGTATAAATACTCTCATGAATATGACATGGAGTTTATATACACGCTACACCTCAAAGATCCATAGCCCTAAGCTACGGTCTTCTAATATCTGGTCTGAAGTCCAGCCTCTCTAATCTAAGCTCTCATAAATAACATGGCCTGGATTTACACTGCAGCAGAGGATTGTATGGCAATGCTGCATGAGTGAGACACCATGAAATGCCATTCAGACACCTATTGTGAGCTATGAGAATTAGTCCTTCCAACATTTGGCTCTGTTACGTAAGATGGTGCTTATTCATATAGGGTTCAGTTTGTGCTAGGCCCCTTGAATTTCAAAGGCTGTATTATTGGGGACATGCTACAGACTCTTTGAAACTTGAAACAGCGGAAGTCCTGCTGATTCACATGCGCTAGCGTGCCAAGGCGGCAAGTGTATAAAATCAAATCATGATGTTTGTGCATTAATGTGCTGAAAATAAAGATGTGTGCTTTGTTATATAAGTGTGCATTTCATGGCATGAATGCCTTTGGAAGCAACAGTGGATTTTTTGGTTAACACACAATTTACACAATGCTCTATACATTTCTGCTGCTGTTCAATTAGACTCTGCAGTGGTTGTAACCAGAAGCAAGCTTCCAGGGCAGACTTAAGATGAATTAAAATGATTTAAAATAATCAGACAAACTAGATATTTTGTATTTTTGAATTTTAATTCACTCTCTCAATATTTGTTTCCTGGGTTCCCAGAGTTTTGTATAACCTGGATATAGGAGGTAGCCAGGCCTAATTTTAAAAGTGTGATTTCTAGATTTGGAATCTTAAAACACTATGGACATTTAAATAATGAGTTTAAAAAAAAGTGAAAGACAAATGTAAAAGCTAAATTTGAAACATCAAACAGAACGATGACATTCCAAAGTTGTTTTTGACTTTTTACTCCAAAGAGAGGGGAAAAAAGAAAAGAAAAAGAAAATCATGCAAAGCTAGTAAGTCATGGATGACTGGAATAGTCATCGGTTAAAAAGTTTGGGAACCCTGAAGAACTGAAGGAATTCTGTTGTTTAATTATTTTAATTATAATCATTTTCCTTTTTTATTATATAAAAACTAGGAGTGCCCATGTATTAAAAGTCTATAAAAAGTCTCTAACTATAGGTCTATATGTGGCCTTTGAATATTGTTGTAGACAATGGGAGGCCATGGAACCAGAAAGGTTCCATTTTTTATATAATAAAGTGATATTCTACCCAAAAGTATAAACTCTGTCATCATTTACTTGCTTATGATTGTCACGCTGTATATCAAAACTCTCACAACGCAGGAGTACAGAAACTTTATATTACAAAACTCAGGAGCACACAGAACAGCATTTAACTCGGCTATACAGCTTTTTCAAGACAAATACCAGAACAACACAGTTCTTCAGCAGTTCACACATAAAGATTGCACTGATCACCTGCCGATTTTCCCCCTGATCACAGCCCAACCTGTCGGCGAGTTCGGTGACTTGCAAATCGACCTTAAATCAGGCTTAAAATCCTGTAGTGTGAACTTGGCTTAAAACAGACAACAAGACAACAGAAAAAAAACGAACCTGAACATGACCAAACAAACTAAGCTGCATGTCTTTCTTTCTCAAAATCACAATGAAAGCATAAGAAAAGCAAGCCATTTAACTCAAGAACCAGATCAGTTTGATTAGTGAACAAATCATTTAGAGTGGTTTTATGAGTCAGCTGAATCATTGAGAAGATCTGACTTGAAAGTACAATTTATTCACAAACTAACATCACCCCTTTTTGCGAACTTGATTATCATTGAATTACTGAATTTCACTGAATAACTGAATTTGTTTTCAATGGAAGAAATCTTACAGGTTTGGAAAGACATGAGGTTAAGTAAATGCTGACATTAATTTGTGGGTGAACTATTCATTTAAACAGGCATCTAATTTGTAAAAGGCAGTTATATGTATGGTAAGCCTCTTAAGCCAACCAGACAACCCAGTTAAGGGACAGTGCTGCCAAGGTATACCAAGGTTTACAGTTGGCACTGGCAGAAATTTGGCAGTCAGAGCAGAAGAAAGGAGCCAAAAGTTGTAGAGTTCAGCTTAAGAATGGATGTGTTCAGCATCTGTAAGCCCCATTTCATTGAAAAAAAAATGTCCTAGAGGAGTTTGAATATAAAGATTACTTTGAATTTCATAGTAACTGGAGAACAGCTGTGAACAGCACAGCCAGGGGTGTGTTTCCCAAAAGCTACTATGGTCGCAAGTTCCATTGTTACCAATAGAGTTCAGTGGAACTAAAGCTATTGCCTCCCAGAATACTGTATCTCTATTTGGTTCTTCTGACATAATATAGTTTTGAAAAACGGAGCAATTGTTTGTCAGGGCTGGTGTTAAAGCTGAAAACAATAAGAAAAGCTTCAGAAACAGTTGTATGAATCTTTATTTATTTATTTTTTATTCATTTGCATGTCTTTGCAATAATCATGCCATGTTTATTGTTGTGTTATATGATGTTATATAAGACTAGGTTTGAATTAAATACTTTCAGATTATATATACACATTATTAAAAATATTATTTCTTTGAAATTATGAATTTGGCACAGAATTTTAACCTCTACGACTGTACCTCTGTGACTAAAGACGTTTGTTACAAATCTGCTGATGTGTTGATTAGATCTGAATGTTCAGTAATAAGATCAAGAATTACACTGCAAAAAAAAATAAGATTTTAATTTTGTCTCGTTTTCCCATTAAAACAGGATTGAAATATAATTATGTAAGAGGACTTCAGATTTCAGTTTTCAAATATTATGAATAAATTAGTTCTCAATTTTTAAGAAGTAGCCTACTTTAAGTAGCAGACTTAGCATTTAACATTATGTTCCATTGTTTGCAAACAGTTTGTTAGCTAGCAAGTACTACAGTATCTTATAATTCAGTGATATGGCATAAAGTATATATAAAAGCCTGTCAGCAAACCATGCAAAATCACTTTCAGACTATACTACTTTAATTGGTTATTTCGAAACACACTTTTTTGTGATTCTGTGCTTCAGATAGCCTCTCTGTGAATGATGGATTCTGACATCACCATCACACTGGTTGAATCACATGGCTGGGAAGATGTTTGGCACCAGGACACTCACCAGACACACCAACCTCATCATCTGCGGAGGTTTTGCTTCCTTTACAATTAGACAAGCCACTTGTTCTAATGCTCTGAAATTTTTTTGCATTATTGACACTGTTTTCCTAATTAATGTTGTTCAGTTGCTTTGACGCAATCTTTTTTGTTTAAAGCGCTATATAAATAAAGGTGACTTGACTTGACTCTGAAATGAAAATATTCTTTAGTCTTTACCAGTGAGCAAAAATGGATGATTCTTACATTGTGGCCTCTGTTTGCACCATACAACATATTTCAGACAAACTTTGACTTGATGGCATAGTAAAAATCTTTTCTCTCTCTCTCTCTCTCTCTCTCTCTCTCTCTCTCTCTCTCTCTCTCTCGAATCATGGATCAGATACTAGCTCCATGTCTATCCTGTTGCTCTCTGCAAAAGGATATCAGATCAATAATGTATGGCCAGTGTGGCACTGCCTCTTTGGATGGGCAGGTAAAGGCAATAACATGACAACATGCCATCATTTTATACTGTATAAGCTATTTCCAGCATTTCTGCTATAATTATGCCAAAGCTGCTTCTTTTCAAACGTATTGCTTTTAACAGAAACTGGGAGTATTGATATTAAATTAATTAACTACAATTTTGTGAATCAGAAGTTTCAGAACTTTAAAAAAAAATAGTTTATAATATAATTTTAAGAAAAATCTATTGATTTCTCTTGATTATTATTATTTATTTATTTATTTTTTATTAATTTTAGAATTAGAGTTTGATTATTTTAATATTTATAATAATAATTTATTATTTTTAATATTTTTAGTGATGTTGAGGGCCCCTAGTGATATTCGCTGTTCCTCATATAAAATTACTATGCATTTATATAAATGGTATTTTACAAATCCCATAACCGAGTTTGTGACATACAAAAAACAAATCCAACTGCAATTTGTACCTTTAATGACCCCTGCAACACATTTTCAGATCTTCAGATTTAAGTTTCACAACTTTTCTCTCTTTTCTCACCCCAACAGAAAGTTCAAATAAAAATCGGTGAATGGGTTAGGAAGTACTAGTGAGGGCTGAAAGAGACAGGACCGAGTGGGCTGTAACAGCCCAGGCCATCACTGAGGAACATTATATGAAAGGCTATTGTGTGAGCAAAACACTGCAGCTTTATGGGACTGAACCTGTAAACTCTCAGTGGACTCTGTTGTTTTGTTGTACAAGAGACTGTTCTATGAGTGCTAGAAATCTCAGAGGAAAGAATGAACCAGGCCCTTGTATTATGTATACAGGGCTGGCTCAGTCAACAAAGCCAAAGGAATGTTTTTTTGTTTTTGTTTTTTTGTAGTGTAAACCTGGAGTTTTAGTTATCTATAGAAAGTAATTCAAAAGGGAGAACCCTCCTGTCTGACCTGATGTTCAGTAAGCACAATTCAAGTGTATGGCGGGGTACAATGTATTATGATCTGGACAAAAGTATGTTCATAAACGTCAAACCTAAGGAGAGCCAGAATACATGAACAATTGAGATATGTGTTGAGTTACAATAAACTTCTCTTGCAGTGCATATCTCTCAACCATATTTACAGAAGGAAAGATAGATTTCCTCGGGATGTTCTGTCCATGTAATGTTACACCTGACGCCTGCTAGACATTTTCAGTGCTGTGGGAATTGACTGCTAAAAACACAATAGCCACGTTAGCACAGCAGAACAAACAAGTGTTAGTCCTGTATTTGGTTACAGTCACATTTACGCATTCTATAACTTGACTCACACCCGTGCATTGTTTGTAACTATTTCATATTGCTGATCTGGTGTCTAATTTGTTTGAATATGTATGATCTAATTTCTACAATTTGTAACTATTTTATGTATTGGCAAACTGGTGGCTGATTTGTAGGAATTTGTACGATCTCATTCGTACAATTTCATATGATCTGCTCTCTAAAAAATATATAATTTTGTTGTAAGATCTCATTCGTACAATTTCATCATGATGCATTGTTATCAAAATTCATATATATATATATATATATATATATATATATATATATATTCCAGTTGGACATTTAGTTCCAGTTGGTGTTTTTGTGTGTGTGTGTGTATATATTTTTTTTTTTTTTTTTTTTTTTAAGTATATTTCAAAATACAGTGGCACCACTCTAGCTGGTGTGTTTATGTTTATATATATATGTATATATATAAATGAATAGATTTATTTTGTACAGTTGATTTTTATGGGATTATGTCATTCACAAAGCTTCATGGGATTATAGTTCATTCCCTCAAATGTGTGCTTAAAATCAAAGTTTACAGCGTTGTGAGAGCTGGTTGGTTTGTGTCATCATTTTGAGCTTTACAGCCCCCCATTTTGCTAGGGGTCACTGGGTTGGTTTTTATTTTGAAAATAAATATTATGTGTTTACACTTTAAAAAGATCTGTAGTACAATGTCAAGTTCTGTGGTAAACTGGGACATATTCTGTTGCTTAGTATGGGGGTAGAATTGTTGCATTATTCCAAATAAATCGATTATGATCCACAAATAAATGTAAAGAGATTTACAAAAAATTAAACATATTGACAGATAAATAGAATGAGATCCATGAATAAATCTCAGAGTTTCACAAACATGTGAGACTTGCAAATAAAAACTATATTCACAAATATCTTTTTATTCTACACACACAGCTCTGCCTGGCATTTATATGTGAATCGCATTCTGTGCATTTGTAGATCGCTGTGCGCATTTGTGGATAGCTTGCTGTGCATTTGTGGATCGCTACACGTATTTGTGGGTTTAGAGACATTTCTAGCGTCAAGATGCTCACCAATCCACAAATGTATGCACTCTACCAACCGTCTTCTTAAGCCAATTAGATAACAGACACACTTTGCTGACCAATCGTAGCATGTTCTCGCTATAACCAATCACGTTTTGCTTTACAATCAGGGTGGGAGCAGATCATTTTGCACCCCTGTAAGGAACTGCATTCTATGGACACTTCTTTCAAATCGAGCTGAAGTGCTGTTTGTGTGGTTAAAAAAATAAAAAATAAAATAAAAAAAATATTGGAGTATAAGGTTTCTTTGTATTTCCATCAGGATAAGTGAATGAGGATAAACTCAGGATTATACACAATTTATGATCATTCACAATCACAAATCCATCTGGTGGGTGGGGAGGGGCAAGGTCGTGGTTAGAATCATAGATATATATTTTCTTTCCATCATGAATGACCCTTCCATAATGTGTTTGTATCCAGTATAGCCTTGTTCGCATAGCCTTGATTTAAAGTGCTGTTTCTCTGGCATTTTCAAAGGCATGTAAAATATACTGTGGCTTGGCTTGATACACAGTCTAATGATCTAACAAAATCCAACTATAACAATTTTTATGGCCCTTATATGTCCTATTTGAGCCAATGCACATTATGAATAAAGTTATTTTAGGAAGAGACTGCCCTGATTGTAAAGCAAAACATGATTGGTTATAGTGAGAACATGCTACGATTGGTCAGCGAAGTGTGGCTGTTATCTGATTGGCTTGAGTAGACAGTGGGTGGAGTCCACGCATTTGTGGATTGTCAGCGTCTTGACGCTAGAAGTGTTTTTAAAATCTACAAATGCACAGCGAGCCACAAATGCATGCAGCGATCTACAAATGTACAGGACGTGATTCACAAATTAAGGGCAGGCAAAATTGTGTTTGTGACATAAACATTTATTTATGAATATATTTTTTAATTGCAAATCTCATTTTATTTGTTTGTGAAATTAATGAATGTTTGTGAAACTCTGAGATTTATTTGTGGATCTCATTCTATTTCTTTGACAATATGTTGAATTTTTTGTAAATCTCTTCACATTTATTTGTGGACCATAATCTGTTTATTTGGAATAATGCAACAATTCTACCCCCATACTTAGCAACAGTAAGGATATCCTTGTGGCAGTTTTGCTGATTGTCTCAATGACAATGGTGATGATTATTATTATTATATGTTTTAACAAAAGTTATTTGTTTTACAAACCATATGATTTATGTATCATATCACATCTATTTGGTCACATGATCTAGTTTTCAAGAAACTGTTTGAATAGTGTGAATTTTCTTCTAGCCTCAATGAAACTTTGTGCTTTGAATTATCTGAATGAAGCACTTTACTTGCCAGCATCCCTCCTGTGACCGAGTCTCAAGGAGGCGTCAAGAGTGCAACTCTCAGCAACTACACACATAAATAAATCACAGTTCTAAATGCAGGGTCTTTTCTCTCTCTCTCTCTCTCTCTCTCTCTCTCTAGGAAGGCCGGAACAAGCCGGACCATCCCCAAGGCCTCTGAAACTTTTGGTCTTGTTAAAAGACGCTTAGCTAAGAATTATGTGCCAAGTGAAAAGGGGGTGTTTGTGCTGCTTGCTTCCCCCCAGTACATTCACTTGAACAATCTGCTTTCAGGGGGGATCCAGATCGGAACCAAAGATTGGTGGACCAGTGTGACTATTGGGGATCGTGGGGTGATTGGGGGGGATGTAATGAGTCCCTGTCCACATAAAGACATGATTATTCCCTCTCTTGGCAAGGGCAGCTGATGGCAGGACTGGTCAGACACTGGACGCAGTATTCTTCCGTCTTATTAGACGAGGTCTTGTTTGTTTTTTTGGGGGAGCACAGCGTCGAAAGTGTTTTGTTTTTTTGGGCATCCCCCTTATTTCATTTCTGAGGGTAAAGTGTAATTTATTTATTTCATTCTGAGGGAAAAGAAAGAGCGAGATGATGAGATCCTGCGCTGTTTTCCAACAATATGGCATCCATTCAATCCATCTCTACTGGGAAGAATGCATACACTGCATTGTTTGATCTGTGCTCCTCGTCCGCTCTCAAAGACCAGCTTTCACTGATATTTCATTACAGCGCTGCTTCCTTCCAACAGAGCCCATCAAATCATCATTTATTTAAGTGGCTGCTCTACACACCTGTTGCATAACCCATCTTTATGATCTAATGGAGGCTATTAAAAGCTTGTCACCAGCTATTTAGCCCCTTTACTGCTCAGCAATTGAGAACAAAGTGCTTTTCAAGTGTCAAGCAGGTGAATTCAGGAACTTTGGCCCTCTTGTGCAAAGAAAGACATCCCATCAGCAGTGGAGGTTAAACAGGGATTGGACAAAATTGCTTCAGAGGTGTTGAAGAAAAGAATCAGCTTCTCACTCTTCTCTCCAAAACTGTGCAGACTGGTTTCATAATATAGAAAGGTGTCATTAAATGCATTTTAAAAAATATTTTATAATGTTTCCTGAGGTAAGGGTTTTTACATTAGTGTTTTTTTTTTATCAAAAATTGTCATAATTAACATATAAATGGTCATTTTCTACCCTGATTTTAGCTCTCTGATTTGAATGGTCAGTTGGAAGGTTCGTGTGTGCTGTGATTGGCTAGAATCTTTGAATATGAAATTAGCATTACATGTGATAAGGAATACTATGAACCATGATGATCATGAAATGCATTTTCAGATTTTTATACGTAACTTGGGGTTAGTTAACAAAGTAACAGTAGTATCAGTTTTGTGATTGGTGGACAGACATGAGATTAAACCTCCTTGATCACATATGACAATGACGCATGTTAAGGGACATGTCAAGCCTGCTATTCTTCTTCGCTGATAAAGTCTTGCCATGCTTTGTGTGCACAGTCATAAACGTAAAGACTGTAGTTCTTAAAACACCAAACAATTGGGCCTTTAAGGTTACAGACCTTGTATTAAACACTGCTGAACCCAACTGGTACTAAACTGATATACAACCTAGGGAGTATAGATAATGTTAAGATGAATTAAAGATAATGACAACATCTGTTTGTTCACTGTAGGCTATACACAAATCAAGTTATGCATCGATTCACATAATATTATCATCTAAATGTATTTGGATTTGATTGCTGATCCAGATGATTGCACATTTCAGTCTAAATATTCTGGCAAAAAAGGGCATTTATGAGAAGAGAATGGGCATCTTTTTCAAAATACAGCTGTGAACCAGTTTGATGCAGTTTGATTCTTAGATTTGTATGCATCACATCATATCCGCGCTGTGGTGGAGGCCTCTGCTGGTGAGCAGTAGTAATGCAACTTGTTTACCATCCCATCCAATTCAAGAGACTGCCAAAGCTCTCCTAGTGAATGAAGTGCCAGTGCACCACTTTTGTTGAGCTAAATATTAAGCTAAATGATCGATAATTCAACCCATGCTGTCATCCTGTTTCCATAAAACATTTGGAACCGTTCTCTAAGTTAATATTGGATCAATGAACTGAGTACAAATAAACATGTTCTGCAAATGTGGACTTAACTTTTACATATGACAAGTGTACTTTGCCTCTTCCACATCTATTTTTGTCTGCACGCTGTATTGATTTATTTGAATAACATGTAGTGTCAAAGTGTGACATTTAGTCGAGTCAAAAAGAATCCCACGCATGCATGGAAGAACCATTACCTCAACGTATAGAAAAAATTAAACATCATTGATCAGTATCTCTTTCATGTCTAAGTAGCAGAAAGCCTGTCTGATTTGAATAGCCAGAGCAGAACAGTATGGGTACCAACAATTTCGTAGTGAAGCAGCAAAAAGAGTGCCGTTAAATCAGTGGGATTTCTCAGAATGTGTTTGTAATGATTTGCTTTGAGGGGGTTGAAAAGAAGCTTACGTAACAGCAGTGGATAATTTGTATAACTTGTGTTTACGATAGGATGGAGAGAGGTCAGAGTTGCTGGCTACTCTTTGTCTAGGGCCATTGGTATTCCTAATGGCTTGGGTGAGACAAAAAGGCCTATTAAACGGTTTATATAAAAATCCCACACTTTCTACCAAAAGTTTTTGTACCGGGGTGACCTCATTAATTTACATCATAGTGTTTCCCAGCAACAGAAGCCTGTTTACGGTCATTCCTGGCCAATACTGTGCAAATAACCACTCCTAAACTTACTTACATTGATAGTTAGTATTACAGAGCTATACTATTATAATTTTATTACATATTTATATTTTTTTAATATATTATATATATTTTTTAATATATATATATATAAATTTTATTTTAAGTAAAGTGTTTTTTTTTTTTTTGTTTTTGTTTTTATTTTATTATAATTGTGTTTGTGTTGCAAACCAAACAAACATAACCAATAAAAATATTATTGTGTGATTTATGACTCCTTCACAGCAGGGTTATTATCATTAAATAAAATGTAATTAAATACAATGAAATGTATAAACATTAGATGAAAAATGTTGGCAACAACATAATACATTTAAGATGAAGCACTGAATGTACTAACTGAAAATAAATAAAAACTAAACCTGAACTAAACTAAAGCTGATATGAAAATAGATTCTACATAAAAATAGTAATATTAAAAAACTTATAAAAATATCAATGAATTCCGAAAATATATTTAAATATATGAATTAATATATTAATAATATTTAAATAATATTAATATTTAACTTATTATTAAAATCTATAATAGTATATAAATTACACTAAAAATAAACACCAAATGTAAATATTATAACACCAAAAATACATATTTAAAAACTAGGAATGTGAAAACTGATTTTTGTTTTCTATTCTTTTCTCTTTTTTTCTTTTTTTTTAATTAAATTGTTGAAATAGTTGAAAATCTGTCTAAAGTGTAAACTGCATAACTTTAGTGTGTGTGTGTGTGTGTGTGTGTGTGTGTGTGTGTGTGTGTGTGTGTGTGTGTGTGTGTGTGTGTGCGTGTGTGTGTGTGTGTGCCTGGTATTCACTATGTCATGGGGACCAAATGTCCCAACGAGGATAGTAAAATAGCAAATTTTTGTTTTGTGTTTTTTTGGTTGTGATTAGGAAATCATGTTATAAATCATAGAATGAAGTGTTCTGAAAATCTAAAATAGCAGAAAGTTTTCTGTAAGGGGTAGGTTTAGGTGTAGGGTTTGAGTAAGGGGATAGAAAATACAGTTTGTACAGTATAAAATACATTACGCCAATGGAATGTCCCCACACAAAAAAATAGAAACCAATATGTGTGTGTGTCCCAATTTGCGCAAAACATTATGAATGATTTGCATAATAATTCATGTTAATGTTCACACAGTTCAGACACACCTTGACTCAGACATGTGGGATTATATATAGAATTTCATGCATAGAAAATATTATCATAACCAATTTAAATCAGTACAAAGCAAGACTGGGAGCAAACCAGGATGCACTTTTCATCAAATAATGGTAAACTGATTTTTGACAGACATAAAGCACTAATATTCTCCAAAGACAATGAATGATCTGTTCTTCGGCCTTCAGTGGTCTTTCCAAGTATATGCTCTGCATTATAGAGCTGGGTTAATTTAACCCAGTTACATAACTGCTGTCTGCTTGCATTGTACTCTTGCAGCTCGTCTTTCCTTAATCTCTTCTACTTGATTATTCTCTTTCTCTCTCTCTTTCTAAGCTCCTCCCTGACGCACTCACGCTGGGGACACAGACAAGGGTTCTTACTCACACACACACACACATACTCCCGAGCAACCACCACGGTCCAGTTCAGAGCGGATCGGGAAGGCTGTGGAACCCCGTCTGTCCCTCAGGAGAACGAATGGGATTTAAGACAAGAGAATCACGGCATACTGTCACACAAACACAAGACCCACACACCATCTGCATCTGAAAACAATGAAATTGAACTATTCTACTTCATTTAGCAGGTTTATACATTTCAGTCAAATCTGGGTTAAACACTGTCATTGAATAAAATATCTCTTCATAGCAAATCTGGGTTAAACACTGTCATTGAATAAAATATCTCTTCATAGTAACTGTGAGCAATAGTGACTTCATATGCACATTCCTGACTAAACAATAACAAAAATAATTAAAAAAAAAAAAAATCATTGTCATTAAACACTGTTGTGCAAGTTGCATTTAATGCAGTTTTGCTCATCTTTTTCGCATTTCAGTTGCTTAGTCATTGTAGATCAGGAGGGTGACCTTCACTGTGACCTCTGCATTCCACAACTTAACTACATTACATAGCTGCACTTCACCAACGTGGTTTACCATCAAACCTGCTGTCCTCAGACAGTCAATGATTATCTACAGTCAGGCTGGGTCATGTATATGACGAGCAGGATTGGCATGTGACTTATACATACACTTATAATCTGTTTTGCCATAAAACAGTAACTCCTACTTGTTGCAAACATCTGGATCTTCACATGAACACATTCTTAAAAAAAGAGCTCATGCTGAGCAGTTTCAGCAATCATTGTTGTTGGCTGAAAGAATATGAAGACAAACCACAAAGCAGCCTAGTGTATTAAACTGACCTTGATTAACTAAGACTGGGGATAGGACAGCTAAAATAAAAGACGGTCTTTGAACTGCTGCTGATAAATACGTGAATTAAATCCAGTCAGAAAATACAGCATGGACAGATAAACACTTCCAGAGAAGTACAAGCGCTTGAACTTCAAGAGAAAGCACTGTTTGCCCTTTGATCAGATCATCTGGCATAGAAACAGTTGTGGCTAATGAATGCGAGTAGTTATTGCATCATAATACAATGGGTCAGGTAATCAGAGATAACGATGTGACAGTAATCACTAAATGAATCTAAGTGATTTCTCTAGTATATACAATACTGTTATGATATCTCTGGACAAAGATATGCAAGTTTACTCTCAGAGATATTTAAATCTACCTGCGTAATACTGACAAAGAGATAAAGGAGTGTCTTGCTAAATATTATTATAAAGTGGATGGTTAAAAAATCTTAGAGTAAAGCTCAAGACAGGTCTTCCAGTTTAAACTGGAAGTTTATTCAGATTAATTTATGGATATGCAAAATGTAGGTGTAATATGTGTGGAATTTACACTTGATATGGAGAAAAACTTGATATGGTTATGAAGCCAACTATTTGTGAATTTATGTAAAATACCATTTAGACTGCAGTGAATTTGTGCATTTCATACTTATTAGAACCTCAGACAACAAATAGATTAGGAAATAACTGAGAATCGTTTGAACTACAGCAGTTAAGATGATGTGCCTAGAAAGAGTCTGTAATGTGTTGGTAAAGTATTCATTAAGCTATGCAAACTAAAGATAGGTCTTAAGAAAAGTCAAAGTTAAGCAAATTTATTCAACAACCTGATACTCATGGACCAGATATTAGATGAAGCTTCTGACCTGTAATTTCATCAATGACCGACTGGGGGCGCTGTCGGCTGGAGAGCACAGTCGCGTGCGATGAAGTGGTTCAAGCACACGCTGTATACAAATCACAATTATTACATTTTCAACATTAACATTTGGGGGGTGGGTGGACCAACTGAAGCATTCCACTTATGAGCTGAAGCAAATTTTCCCAATACCGACAGCTTCACTAGCGATCATATGAGCAATGGGCTTTCATAGGCTAACCTAATGTTATCAGTATAATAGTGAATATTTCTCAAGGTAGATTTCTCTGCATAACTTATTAAGCATAAAAATACACACAGACTGCATACAAGTTCACCTGGCTTGACTTGGGTGTGTTTTCACACAATTGTCAAACACAACCCGCTATTAATCAGGAAAATTTAATCCATAAAACAGCTATAATGACAAACAAAACAGTGAATGAAACAGCAAAAATGTAAAACGTCGTTGTTTATAAACGTTTTGAAAATATTTGACAATGATATACTTTGACATATTAAATGTAGGCCTATGCCAGAGTAGTTTTATTGTGTTCTTGTTTATCTAACACATATAGATTTTTTACACTAATTCTGTAAACTAGGTGTTTGAAACAAAAACATCATATTAAACATATTTGTTTGATATTTGAAACTTCAAACTTCCTAGTGTGACAACTAGCCTCAGTCTCCTTTATACACAGGGGTATTCAGATGTAGTCTTTAAAGACGGTATATAAATCTATCTTGAGAGCCTTTTATATCAATCAATCAATCAATCAAACTTTATTTATAAAGCACTTTAAAACGTACAAAAGAATATATACAAAATACAACACAACAACACAACTCATACAACATAAAATAGAATGTGAAATAAATTAAGAACAAAACCTATGAAACACAACCAAACCATAAAAACAATAAAATAAACAAAATGTCAACTCCTGGTGTTAAAGGCCAAAGAAAAAAGATGGGTTTTTAAAAGAGATTTAAAATGAGTGATCGAAGTGGCCTGTTTTATCGGCTGAGGCAGATCATTCCACAATTTTGGAGCTGCCACAGCAAAGGCGCGGTCCCCTCTGAGATTCCGATTTGTTTTGGGCACATGTAGGAGCAGTTGATCAGCTGACCTAAGAGAACGAGTGGGTGTGTAAAGATGTTAAAGCTCAGAGATGTAAAGTGGGGCAAGACCATTAAGTGATTAAATAAAATAATTTTAAAATTAATCCTGAACTGTACAGGCAGGCAGTGAAGCGAGGCTAAAATGGGGGAAATGTGCTCATATTTACGCGTTCCTGTTAAAAAACGTTCTGCCGCGTTTTGTACCATTTGGAGACGAGCTAAAGAAGACCCACTAACATACAGTGCATTACAGTAATTCAGCCGGCTAGTAATAAAGGCATGGATTACTGTCTCATATTTTTGTCTTTGTACAAAAGGCTGCCTCAGCTGGAAAAAAACTTGTTTTAACTACTGCTCTAATCTGACTGTCAAGCTTAAGGTCAGCGTTGATTTTAAGTTAGTGATAATTGGCTTAGTATACTGGGCCAAAGCACCCAACTCAACAGAACGGGTCCCAGTAGTACCACCAAAAATCATCACTTCTGTTTTATTCGCATTAAAACTTAAAAAATTAGTAGCCATCCAGGCTTTTACATCATCAAGACACTCCATTAACAATCTGACAGTGTCATTCTTTTTAAGAGGCATGTAAATCTGACTATCCTCAGCATAACAGTGGAAAAACATTCCATGCTTCCTAATTATTGAGCCAAGAGACAGCAAATAAAGAGAAAAAAGAAAAGAGGGCCCAAAACTGAGCCCTGAGGGACCCCACAAGAGAGAGGGGCAGAAGAGGACTCAGATAAAGCCAACATACTCTCATGGCAATTCATATCTATATTACGTTTTAGAGAATTGGCCTCACTGTGTTGGATTTAGTGGTTGGACAATCATACTTTTTTTTATTATTGTTTCTTTACGAATGCTCATGAATTTTTAAATTATAGGGGCTGAATTTGGTTTTGTGAGATGATATGAAATTTAACAGCTCATAAAAATGTTAAATCCCACAGTCGATGCCACAGTATATAATACAGCTTCAGCTACGAGCTTACATCTTTCCGAAGTACTGTCTTAACACGTAAGCATCTGTGAAAAGTAAGTGAAACTCTCTTTTGAGAGCGCTATTATATTGTATGTTTATGTCAGTCCAGTGTGGTAAATAGGATCGGCCTCTCCTCACATTTCAGATATAATGTTGCAGCCATTGTTGCCACACATTACATCAAATCACTGTTTCTTTTAATGTGAAATGACTAAATGTCAGACAGTAGTTAAGAATGTTGCTTTTAATGTTTATTCTGACATGCCAAGAGTTATTTTTTCATAATCTAATGTAATATTTTCCACATATATACTCAAAAGAACAAAGAGAATAGTTCAAACATGTAAAGATAAAAAGAGGTGTGGACACAATTCTAAATGAATTATGTGAGTGGGAGTTAAATGGTGGATAATTATGATGTGAGCAACTTACAAAAGACACAATTCAAATTTTCAGTGCCAACAATGCTTAAAACAAGTCACCATTTATACATTATTGTACTCAACATGGCCTATTGCCAAAATAATAACAATAATGCAAATTATCAAAACCTTTTCACATGACATCACATTTCCTTTCATTTAAATACCTTTTTAAAAACATACATGGTAGAAAGTAATTAACAATACAACATTTCCCTAAGTACATTAATACCACATTACCAAATGTCCTCATTGGACATTTGAGTAGCCCTCACTGGTTTGATCCTGAGATCACTGTCATTAAGGCAGCATTCGTTTCATTCAGACTACAGCAGATGTGTAGATGGCAAATAGCAGCTTACAAACAGAGGTGGACATAGTTCATAGAGTCTAACATTATAGAAAGATGCCAATGTTTCCACAGCCCCCAATTCAACTTCTCTTCTTTCACTGAAACTTCTTATATCGAAAGCTCACAATCCCATGACAACAGTGCACTGTTTGTAAGCACGCAGTTCATGTTGCGCTTTCATCAGTATTTATCACATGACCTATATAGTTATAATAAATATGCTGCACTATATTAAACAGCTAAAAGTACATATTAACAGATGCATTGGCACTCAGAAAATAAAAGAAAACACTAAGTACAGAATTGTTTCATTAAAAATCAGCCCTTTCTGCTGGTTGGAACTGATTATTATGATAACAAAGGAACATTAGCTACTTTTATAATTCTTAAAAAGGTATAACCGGGTAATGTCCTTTGCTTTTTCAGTGTGCTCAGCCACCAAAAGCTGCTTTTACCTGACCTCTCTGGTAGAATCAACATGGGGAAATTGTTTCACTGTTTGGCTTCAGCCATCAGTGTGGGTCAGTGATGGAGGGCATGTTTGAGAACAATTCGGGCTCTTGCTTTCAAAGGAAAAAAAAAAAAAAAAAAAACGGGGGCACAGAGACAGTAAGATAAGAAAAGACATTTTAGGGAGGAACACTGTGAGCAGATGTATAGTATACATGAATGTTAGTGTACTGTTGATGTAATTCAGGTATTGACAACAGAGGACAACAGAACAGGAATATTAGAAGGAGAAAACAGCCTTTGGCAATCTTAAGGGAAAGAAATAATGTTTTACTTGGCAGCATTGTAAACCACAGTGTAAAATAAAGGCTGAAGGCTTGCGGCTAGTTTCTTTCTTTCTTTTTTACAGAAAACAAATGGGCTGTTGGTTGGTTCATTAAATAATTAAGTCACAACTCTCAACACAAAACAGTACAAGTACAGCTCAGTCATCAAATGCGCATTTTCACCACACTGTGTCAGGCGAATTGCACTATAATTGTGGGAAAAGTTTTTATTCCGCCCTTCATTACATTTGAATTATTTGTCAACCTGAACTCAAACAACGGCACTGCTTAGCAACCTCGTTTTCTAAATCATGTGAAAAAAGCAGTACTCTCGCACAGTGTCGTGGCTTATTTAAGCATCCAATATCGACAAAATCCAAAAAGGTTGGCTATGGAGAGTCATCAAAAAAAGGACAGTTTACTCTCAAATGTATTTTAGCATTGAAGAGAAAATATTTAAGAGAAAATATACAGCATCTCTGTTTTTTGGTCTGTGCACTGACATATGACAACGCACAGTGATATGTCTTTCTCCGTTCTGTTTCTCAGGCTCGTCTCCAAAGCCATCTTTACACAACAGCTGATTCAGTCTCTTTTGAGCGCAGTAACTGTGAATGCTCTGAGTAACAGTGGCACAGTATGAATATGTGAAGCACGCTACAGTGATTCACCTTTCAAGGCTCTCTCTCTTTTGGATATGGGAGCATTAGGGAATGCAAAAGCTCTTCATATGCTTCTCACATACCTCTGTCATTTTTATTAGGAGCGCATGGCCCTCGCAGACTCCAAAAATCAACCCGCTGAATTTATGCGAATATTTTTAATTGTTATTGCACCTCGTGGCACAAGCCAGCTGTGATAATCAAATGAATTCTTCACACAAAGTGCATGTCTTCCCCTCTGAAAAAGTATTTACATAATGTAATACCAGCCCTTCTCCAGGGAGCGACCTAAACTGGCAGCCTTAAGTGGCGGCACAGTCTGAGGGCAAAGTGAGCCGGACTGCCCCTCCACCCCCTGTAGAAGCAGAAAAGGCTGCTGAGTTGGGTCCATTGGCCTCCATAGTGAAGAGCTTGCAGGCTCGTGGAGGGACGTAGTCTGGGGCGGGAACGGTGGCGTTGGCGGCAGTAGCAGGAGCCTCTCTTTCAGGGCTGGAGGCGTGAGAGGAGCAGGGTGAGTTGGTGGGGCTAAGTTGCACAGCTGTGGTGTCCTGCATCGTGTGCTCACTGGTCTCAATCTCAAATGCTGCCCCTCCACTCAACCCACCTCCGCCCCGACCCATGAATCCCAAACCACCACCTCCTTTGGACCGACGAGAGCTCTGAGGCGGAGGCAAGCGACTGCAGATGCAACAAGCCCCGAAGAAGGAGAATGCAACCAGCAGGAGTATAGGGCCGATGATGATTGGGGGATTGCTAGAGGGCACAAGCGTGCTGAAGGCGAAGGCACCCACTAAGGTGATGTTGATGCCTGCCAACATAATGCACAATCCACATGCGCAGCAGAGGGCTGGAGAAGGCAGACCCTGAGGACGGGATTTCCGCTTCTTGCGGGTCTGCGTTTCCTTTTTGGGCACTGATGTGCCAGAACTCTGTTCGCTGCAAACCATCTTGGCAAGGGTCACAGATACAGCGTTGCTGCCACAACCCCACTCACACCTGCCGTGTCCTTATCAGCAAATTGTAAGAAAAACACATTTCTTCTTCATGAGTGCTTGCTTCACACACTATGAATGCAACCTGTAGTGTAGAAAAAAAGAGTGAGTGTCATACTTTATAATAAACTGCAGGTATTATCAGAAATTTACCATAACAAGCATTGCAAGATGCCATTTATTGAGTTGTTATCAAAGTTGGCCCTTTCAGCAACTGGGGTCAATAATAACTGAGCACATAAAGTCAGAACAACATCAGGGTAACACACTCAACAATAAAATATTTTAATAAACATGAACTAAATCACATAAAGTGCAACATAAATACTCCACTGATAACAGGATATAAAGAAGAAACCAATTTATTAAATAAAATTTAAACAAATGAGATTGCTTCCACAGGGAAATCTGGGAATGCCCCATACTTTTTACTTATAAAAGAAAATTATATACTAATATTGTGTGTGTGTGTGAGTGTGTGTGTGTGTGTGTGTGTGTGTGTGTGTGTGTGTGTGTGTGTGTGTGTGTGTGTGTGTGTGTGTGTGTGTGTGTGTGTGTGTGTGTGTGTGTGTGTGTACATGTTTATCTATCCCAGTGGGGACTTAAACCTGAATACACACTGACTCGTGGGGACTCGTGTCACCTTGGGGACCTTCACTGAGGTCCTCATGGGGAAACAAGCTTATAGATCATACAGAATTTTTGAGAATGTAAAAATGCAGAAAGTTTTTTGTGAGGGGTAGGTTTAGGTGTAGGGTGACAGGATATTCGGATTGTAGCATTTAAAACCATTACGCCTATGGAGAGTCCTCAGTGTGTGTGTGTGTGTGTGTGTGTGTGTGTGTGTGTGTGTGTGTGCTTGAATACATAGAGAGACAGAGATAGATAGATAGATAGATAGATAGATAGATAGATAGATAGATAGATAGATAGATAGATAGATAGATAGATAGATAGATAGATAGATAGATAGATTGATTGGTGGACAGACGGACGGACGGACAGACGAATAGATAGATTGATTGATTGATAGACACTGACAAATAAATGCTGTTTTGAACTTTCTTTTCATCAAAAAATCCTAACAATATAAATCAACAATGGCTGCTGTAAATTCAGCTTTGCCATAACGGGAAGAAAGTACATTTTAAAATAAATTCAAATAGAAAACAGATTTTTAATTATAGTCATATTTCACAATATAACTGTTTATATTTTATTTTTTACACCAACGGTAATGTATATATTCTATGATCGATTATAAAGTAATTTATTTTCCCACAATTTATTTGAAAATTTGTTACAGTGTCTTGTAACAAAATAACTTAGTCAGGTAACAGTCAATTAACAGGTTTTACTTAGGCATTTACAGTATACCAGTAATATAGTATGGAAGGTATTAGTACATAAATGTACCATTAAAAAACATTAAAAAAAAATGACATTGAATAGCGCATTACTCAACAGTCATGACACTCAGAAAAGAATTGTTTTCACATAGTCACCATTTGCTCTAATATGCAACTGTAGCCAACTTCACAACACCAAGGACACATAATAGCCTACTTGCTGAAGCAAATTTAAAAAGCTAGTAATTTCACACAATAACCGTTTAAATCATATTGTGTTATCAGCTGTGTAAAATGAATCAGGACAAATCCGTGGGTACTACAGGAGCAATGAGCATCAGTGCTGGCTTCACCCCCACCGGATGTGATAGCCCATGAGACGTAATTAAAGACAATTGTTTAAAAATATGTATATATATATAAATATGGTGCTGTCAGCCATATAAACACATGCAGTGATTTAGAATATTATCAGCGTCTCTTCATAAACAAGAAAAGGTCTTACCGCTTAGTCGACGTCCAGAGGAATTATTACACAGGCTCGATGATGGAGGTCTCCGGGTACGTGAGAAATCTGTCGAAAACGCCGTCCTTACAAACATATGATGTCTTTGACGCGGGTTCGGCTGTCACCGCTGCCCGACTCATATAAAGATCAACAGACTACTGCTGACACTCAATACACGTCCGTCGCGCTCCACGCGTCAGATTCTGAGTGACAGTAGTGCTCTCATTTAACGACTATTTTTCTTTTACAAAACCAAATGATGCTAAGCATTAAGTGTTATACTATTTTCCTGTCGCGTTAGCAGTAACAGGTTGCACAGAAGCCCGTGTTGATCAGTGCAGTGGTGTGAATGAGCGAGCGGGTGGGCATGTGTTCTCTGAGTGTATTGGGAGGAGGGACCCTTTCTCTCATCATCAACTATGCCCACAGTTCCCAGTGTTCAACATCTCTTTATGATAGCAGGCCAAACGACCACATCAAAAAACCCAGCACATAGTTAATATCATTGCCAGAATACCATAATTATAAGTACTGCAGTAAAATATAAAAATTTCACAAACTTATTACTAAAATATTTTTTACAGTGTTTGAAATAGGTTTATTGTTTTGCGTTTATTGTTATTTTACAATAGTAATAATAAATGTATTAGGCCTATTAAATTATTTTACTATAAACTGTCTAAATTGTTATACAGTACTGTACATTATTATACTGTAAATATGTTGTAATTATTATATGTAAATGTTTGCAAAGTAACATTTAAACATGTCTCTTTTATCTCCCCTTACAAAACTGTACCATGATAACCATAATTTCTGTCAAAATACAGCGTTTGTTATTTTATTTAGTTGATTATAGTGGCCACTAGTAATATGTTACTGCTGTTTTATTTCAGAAACAAACAGTATATAGGATAGATATGTATATGTATTCATAAGATGTTATATTTCTTTTTGTTTTCTATCATATATTCATTGTTAGTGTAATGCTCATTTCACAGCATGGGTGGGTAAACCTTGTCATTCCTGTATTTAATGTTTCAGCACTTCTCCATGACATAATAACTAAACAAGAGATTCTTATGGAGCAGCAGAGGAACATTATTAGGATGGTGCAAGATCTCAAAGCAAACAGTGTTGATTTGATCACAGAGGCTAACCATTTAAGTCTAAAATGGTTTCCAGTTGAAGATTTAAGTTCATTTACTACCCTGGAAAGTGATCTTCGATCCAGCATGCTTTAAAAATATTTCATGTACTTGAACTTGGATTGCTGAGTGGAGTGGATGTGAAGGACATGAGGCAGGCAATCAAAAATGACTTGGCCAAAGTGGTGAACTGGAGAGGTGTAAATGGGAAAACACCTTTCCAAAATTTGGCGCTTAAAAACATTGTGACTGGTAAGTGGATTTTTTTTCATGACTTGTTTTCCCATGTCATGAATGAATGTTGAAAGTCATATTTCTTAGACTAGTGGTGTCTTAAATGTATTTTTTAACTCTGTAAATGTATGCTCCTATTCTAGAGGCTGTAAGAAGAAATCCTGTGCACACAGCTGAGCTGGAGGTTGAAAGTTATTCAACTCTGGATTAATCTAGCTGGCGACTCTGAGGGTGGCAAAAAATGAAGAACAGCTTAATTTTAAGTTATTGTTAAGTAAGCAATTTTTTTTTTTTTGCAACTTATATTTTTACCTTTTTTGCACATCTATAAATAAAAGTTGTATTTCATTTATCTTCTGTTTGTTGGTTTCTGTATTTCATCAAGTATGCACACCACATTTCCATCTTTTAAATTGCATTATTGCTTGTAACAGTTGAATTTGGTTTCTCTCATCTTTTTGACATTTAGGGATTCTGGCACTGTTGTGGGACAGATATGGATGATTTCTGGGGACATTGTGAAGTTGTGGGTGAGTTTTGGTCTGATTCCAGCATTGGTCTGGGTGACTTTCGGGTCACAGCATTTTGACCAACCTTGGGCTGTAATTCCATGTTGTATTTGGGCCAAACTCACAGCCGAAACTCAGCCAGATCCGGCCCAATTTGTTATCTAGGGTATGCCACATTTGACTTCTCCAGACATGTCAACTCTTCTGCCATCTTGGAACAGGCAACACGTCATCACTCACAGTAAACATCAATGACTTTTCTGAGATAAGAAATGGGACAACCTTTACAGAAGAGAATGTGTTTGGTTTGTGATTTTTTACATAATAATTCAATATGACGGTTTTTAAACTATGGTACCTTTTTGAGGTAGTCACTTCCAGCTTGTATTTTTAGCAAAATTATCTGCTGCAGATATAGATATTCAGACAAAGGAATAACTATGGTTGCAAATGCACAGTCACCTTGTTTTTTTCCAATATGGTGGATGAGTTACCTTAATAACTTCATCATGAAGTTATATTTTCCTGTTTGTTTGAAACTTATTTCTAGTGCTGTTGTGCAAGACACCCAGTACAATGGTGTATAATTCAGTCATTAGTGTACGTCAGAGCTCTTGGCAACAGCAGGCAGTGTCTCTCTTCGTTGTCGCCTTGCAAGGACAGATACTGCATAGCCAGCCTTAGTGTGTCAATGATGGTCTGCGTGGGATGTACAATGATTCTGTGCTGTGCACGTTACGTGTTCATACAGTACGTGAGCATCTGAGTCATTACTAATGCTGCAAAAGGGCTACGGTGCAGCTATACTAAGCATTTCAGAGAACAGGGTAATCAGGAAAACAAATGTTTATTCTGTCATGTTGCTCCAAACCTGTATGATAGTCTTTCTTCTGTAGAACACAAAAGGAGGTATTTTGAGAAATACTCATACTCAGTGTTCTTTTTCCATACAATCTTAAAAATAAAGGGTCTTTATTGCAATGTATGTTTCCATAAAGAACCTTTAACATTTATGGAACCTTTCCAGTTCACAAAAAAGTGTCTTTATTGTCGACAAAATTTAGTTAGATTATTAAAATGGATAATACTTTACTTGAAGACTTTATATATATCATTAATTGTAAAATATTTTAATGCATTAATTATGCCTTGGAATGCACATTATAATGGACTGTATGAACTCATTAATAATTGTAACAAGTTATAATACATTATAATACACCTTGAGAAAATGTAATGCATTAAAACACATGACAAACGACCAATTTCAGATTTGGAGATTAACAAGGAATCCACAAACTTTATAATGCATTTTACCTTGAGTTACAATTATTTATGAAAATATATAATGCATTACAACATACATTATGAATACATTTATAATACATTATTATTATGTATTATACATAAAGGCTTCAAGTAAAGTGTTACCTTAAAATGTTCTTCATGCTCACAGAAAAAAAAAAAAAAATGGTTCACTGAAAGGTTGCCAGTGGCATTCCAGCAAAAACACAGTTTTTCAAGTCAATCAGCTCCAGTCTTGTTTGATTTTCAACTTTCATCAGATTATTTGTGTTCCACAGGAGAAAGAAACTCAGAAGCGACATGAGGGTAAATGACAGCAGATTATGTTCTGAAAAATAAAAATTTTGAAAAATAACATTTTTGAAAAATAACGTCCAGTATTGTTTTGGAATTCATTGACTTTCATGGTTTGGACAGAAACAGCTCAAACATTCTTTCAATCTTCTTTTATTTTCCACAGAATGAAGAAAGGAATACAAGTTTGGAATGACATGAGAGTGAGTACATGACGATACAATTTTAATTTCTTGGGTTAACATTCCTTTTAAGCACATGGCTGTTCTTGACTTCATTGTCGTTCAGTGTGATGTTCAGCTTGCTCTTTGTTTTCATCAAACATTATTTAAATATTAGTGAAGACACCTTGTCTGAATGAGTGAAATCAGATAGAATACCATAATGAGCGGTTAGTAGAGATCAGCCTTGCTTATTGTGAAATTAATACTTTTTGCTCTTTAATAAGACTCCATTGGATCCAGCCGTTATAAAGGGTCTTGATCAGAAGACGGTGACTTAAACTTTCGCCTTCCCAAAATATCTGGAACATCTGCAGAAGGGCTAGAAGAAAAAAATACGCTCATAATGCGTATAAGCATGTTTGCTTATTCCTGTAAGTTGAATAGGTCCTCATGCAACATAAATGACATTATGAATGAAGGCAGTGGTGTAAGTCACCATGACAACCAACTCCACAGCAACTTCTTTGTTGTGGTTGGAGACCAATAAGCTCATAATGGGGAATGGTCGAGTCCTTTCTTTTTCCATTTTTCAAAAGAGCCGTATTTGATCAGAAAAGACTTCTCAAATCTATACCCAGATTGTAAGAAACACATTAAACTCTAAGGATTTTTCCTGCTGGCCCGATCAGGCCAGTGGTTCAAATTTTTACTTTCCCTGCCAAAATTTTCACTGGCCCTGCCACTAAAAAAATTAAATAACGTCTCGGTTACATATGGTAACCCTTAGTTCCCTGAAAGAGGGAACAGAGACGTCACGTCGGTGACCGACGAATTGGGATCTCGCTTCGAAAGACCAATCTACTTCGAGTATAAACTAAACGAGCCAATGCATCTTGGCATGCAATTAGTGCATCCAGCTGCAGCTGATCACAGCATGACCATAAAGAGGCAGCAGGTGCAATGCATACCACATATTACATATTACGCTGAGGAGCCGAGATGGTGACCCGGCCGCTCAGCAGTGATACAGCAGTCATTGCGATGGGACAAGACGTCTCCGTTCCCTCCTTCAGTGAACGAGGGTTACCATATGCAACTGAGACGTTCCCTGAAGGAGGGAACGGAGATGTCACGTCGGTGGCCGACAAATTGGGATTCCCTACCAAAGCACCATGGATGCTGCCCCTTCCAGTGCCCTGTGTGCCTTTTTCTCGCAACAAGAAGACCACTCACCATTGTCGTAGCATTACCCGCTCAGTGAGAAACTGGGAAAACATACCTGTTCCACTTGGAACGGGGCCATTGCAGAAGCCCCATCCTTCCTGAAGGAGGTCTCGGGAGCAAATACACATATGAACATCCGTTTAGGTGCATATGGAAATTTGGAGGTGATTGTATCCCTCTTGGAAATGGCAGAAGTCTGCCGGGGAAACACGGGTTCTGAGGCTATACTGTGGACTTTACACATATGAGATCCACTTAGGTCTCACATATGGAATCCAGCCCTCTACTGGTTCTCAAGGATTCAGCGAGTGAGGGCCTGGTGCCAGACATTCTGCCACGTCTGGCTGCCGAGGGGATGGAGGAGCTAGACAGGGTCTACAATACGGACACTCCGGAGCAGTTCTAGCAAGCCGACACTAACCGGAGCCTCTCAGTGCCACTACTGGTTTGAGGTGAGAACACAGGAGGATACCAGCTCCACACGAAGGCTATAGAATCTAGCGAACGTGTTGGGGGTCACCCAGCCCGCAGCTCTACAAATATCTGTCAGCGAGGAGCCACGAGCCAGCACCCAGGAGGATCCTCGCAACCTGAATGTGCAGGGCACACCCTGTGCCTGATAAGCCAGGGTGATGGTATCCACAATCCAGTGGGCCATCCTCTGCTTAGGAATGGCCTTCCCCTTCTGCCGGCCTCTGTAACAGACAAAGAGCTGGTCTGAGGTCCTAAAGATTTGTGTCCGGTCTACGTAGAATCTCAAGGCTTGGACGGGAAAGAGCAAAGCTAGGGTTGGGTTGTGGTAGTGGGAACCTTGGGCACATAGCCAGGCCAGCGCCTCAGGATTACCTGGGAGTCAGCCGACTTCAAGGCATAAGCGTATCTCGTAGATGGTGCTCTCGCCAAAGTAATGGTATCCACTACCTCTTGGGGTAGGTCACCAAGAACCTACACATCCCGTCCCCTTCCTCAGAGGAATCCGCCAGGGAGGGGCTGTCACAAGGAGCACTAGTTCGGGGAACCAGGTCCGAGTGGGCCAATACGGCGCAGCGTCTGTGCAAGAAGGCTCACTGGGGCAAATGCATACTTGCGCAGGCCCCGCGGCCAGCTGTGTGCCAGTGTGTCTGTGCCGAGTGTTCCCTCGGTCAAGGGGTAGAACAACTAGCAGTGAGAGATCTCTGGAGAGGCAAACAGGTCTACCTGAGCGGCTCCGAAATGTCTCCAAATCAGCTAGACCATATAGGGATGGAGTCGACACTCTCCCGGGAGCGTAGCTCGAGACAGCACATCGGCCGTACGGTTGAGCAGGCCTGGAATGTGAATGGCATGAAGTGACCTCAGAACCTTCTGACTCCAAAGGAGGAGATGGCTGGTGTGTTGCGACATGCGACAGGAGCGCAGACCACCTCGTCGCTTAATGTACGCAAGGTGACAGGCAGCTGTAACTTGGACCCGATGAGTGCCGCACTTCCATGCCCACCTCTGGACTCCATGAAGCCAGTGCTAAAGTGGTCTCATATTCAATAGCCCTAGCTGTGTAAGTGCTGCTGCAGCTGCCATATGCCCCAGGAGCCTCTGAAATAGTTTCAGTGGAACCGCCGTCCTGCCCTTGAACGAATTCAAGCAGGTTAGCACCGACCGCGCACGTTCCTCTGTGAGGCATACTGTCTGTTCGACTGAATCCAACTCCATACCGAGAAAAGAGATCCTCTGTGTCGGGGAGAGTTTGCTCTTTTCCCAGTTGACCCGAAGACCCAACAGGCTGAGGTGCCGGAGCATCAGGTCCCTGTGCTCACACAACTGAGCAGACTCAACTTTGCGGTTGTAACAACGTTTGTAAATCGGGAAGAAGGAGGCAGGAACCAGTGAACATTTAAATAAAAACTTTAATAATAAAATAAACACAAAATAACGCGACAGCCCCTCGCGGACAACTGCCATGCACAAACAGAATCAAAACACAAAATCAAAAAAATCAATGTTTGATCCTCTCTCGTCCTTCACTGTTGTAACTCTTTTTATCCTGCCGGAGTTCTTCTGTGGGACTCGAGACCGGTGAGTGGCGCAGGTGTCACTCGTTTCCAATTACTCCACCGGCCTCAACCCATTCCCACGGCTCTCGGCCCCGCCCCACTCGTCACAGTGGTCATCTGTGTTCAGCTTGTCTTTAAGGAACTCTTTCATTTTGTCTCATGACTTGTTCCATGTCTTCTGATGGTAAGCTGTCTTGTTCATACTCAGCACTGTGCATGTCTGAGTGCTGCTGAGGTGGGTTTTGTTGTCGCTTACCCACACAAGTTGGTTTTAGATGAGTCAGCAATTACCTTTGGATGTCTGGTTAGGTTTCCAGTTGTTCTTATCTTTTGGGCTTCTTGATAAATGTGGCTGGTCCCATGAATTTTTCCAGCGGTTCGGCTGAAAGCTGTCGTAGACATGGGTGTCATGTTCTCTGTGCTCTTGATGGAGGACTCTGGTGTTGTGATGCCACTGGGTGTCATCCAGTGCAAGGCTTGAGTCCTTGGTGATGGAGTTCAAGAGTGTGGATGTTTTGTTACCTTTCTTTGAGGCCATCTTCTGCTTGTTGCACGTGTCAGCTCCTCTTGAAGGTGGGTGATGTGCTTGTCGCTCAGTTTCAGCTGGGTTGTGGGAAAATTATTTTTCCAATTAAATGTTGTTATCAAGAAGGTAAACAATATTATTAAATCTGTTTTAGACAAAAGAATACAATAATACTGCTGATATCTCTTTTCTTAGTCTAACAAGTTTGACACTGTACACCTTACAGTTGGACCACTCACCAGGGCGGCTGCGAAGGCGACAGTTGTTCCCAACTTATCTCTGTTAAATTTATCTCAGTGTTGGATGAGATGCTAAAATTCGGATTGCGTTTCCAAATGTAGGGAGGTTAGGAAGAACGAAGGAGGGGTTGATTACACTCAAATTCATAAGGATGATTCGTCTTCTTTGACAAGATTGTGTATTTCATTCACATAGAATTGAATGATGGTTCTTACAGGTCCCTACAAATGTGAAAAGTAAAGAGGAAAGAAAGCAGGAGAGAACAGGAGAGAAGGGACGGAGACATTAAATTGAGTGGATCGGGTCCACTAGCAGGCTCTGTTGCTGTTGTGCCCAACTACGAGTAGAGCGTTGTTTTTAGTTGCTGCACAACTAATCAAAAAATAAATAATAAATTTGAGTGAAAGAGAGTTGTCTTTCTAATTTCTTTGAACTCGTAGTGAGGGATAACAATGTCTCCTATTAAGGGCTCAGGTGTGTTGTTCCCAGGCTAGGATACACAAAGGAAAGAAAATGGTAGTAAAATAAAGTAAAATTAAAAAGTAATAAAAATTAAGCAAAAATTAAATTTAAAAAAGAAGGAAATCAATAAGTTAATTAAACAATAGTGGCTAAGTGTATAACCAAAACAGGAAGAAAGAGTGGAAAAACGCAATAAAATGATGAGTAAGTGTGAGTCTGTATAGAACCTATTGATACTGTAAGGGTAATAAATCAATTAGGTAGAGGTAAGTTTATTTAAACTTTCAAAGTTCAAATCTTATTTGTACATAAAATGATTAGGCATAAGAGGGTATACTAGATATAATGATAATATTAAATGATCTGAGAGGGAAATTTGAATGATTCCAAATAAATTGAATGTTTTAATTAAATTTTAATTTGGCACAATTAATAACTGTGAGTCAGCATTTCCCTTTCTGTTAAAATGCAGATAAAGTGGTAAAAAGTGAGAAAAGGGAGAAATAAGAAAGAGAAAGAGACCAAAGTGTATTAGTTGAGGTGTTTGAAGGGTTAAATCACTTTAGCATTTCCCAAACTGCATTCAACCACTGGATATTAATGCTAACTGCTAACCTTTGAGGCTAATGGCTTTAGCATAGACTTCAATGTACAAACCCGATTCCAAAAAAGTTGGGACACTGTACAAATTGTGAATAAAAACAGAATGCAATGATGTGGAAGTTTCAAATTTCAATATTTTATTCAGAATACAACATGTTTAAACAGAAAATTTATAATTTTAAGAGAAAAATAAGTTGATTTTAGATTTCATGGCATCAACACATTTCAAAAAAGTTGGGACAATGCCATGTTTACCACTGTGTGGCATCCCCTCTTCTTTTTATAACAGTCTGCAAACGTCTGGGGACTGAGGAGACAAGTTGCTCAAGTTTAGGAAAAGGAATGTTGTCCCATTCTTATCTAATATAGGCTTCTAGTTGCTCAACTGTCTTAGGTCTTCTTTGTCGCATCTTCCTCTTTATGATGCGCCAAATGTTTTCTATGGGTGAAAGATCTGGACTGCAGGCTGGCCATTTCAGTACCCGGATCCTTCTTCTACGCAGCCATGATGTTGTAATTGATGCAGTATGTGGTCTGGCATTGTCATGTTGGAAAATGCAAGGTCTTCCCTGAAAGAGACGACGTCTGGATGGGGGCATATGTTGTTCTAGAAATTGGATATACCTTTCAGCATTGATGGTGCCTTTCCAGATGTGTAAGCTGCCCATGCCGTATGCACTCATGCAACCCCATACCATCAGAGATGCAGGGTTCTGAACTGAGCACTGATAACAACTTGGGTTGTCCTTGTCCTCTTTAGTCCGGATGACATGGCGTCCCAGTTTTCCAAAAAGAACTTCAAATCTTGATTCGATGTGATCTTTTGTGTTTATGTTGAAAGCTGTTCTGTGAAAGAGTTGGTTGGTTAGGCTCGCTTCAGACTGGCTGGCACTGGCATGACCTGGTGAGCTTCTCATGCATTTCTGGGAAGAAAGCCACCCCGAGAAACCAATCATCCAGCCTGGAAGGATTCCACTCGAGCCTTACCTTCTTTGCGGCCCAGTAAAGCATAGCTGCATCTCTGGACCCGATTCAGGCATTGCCATCACCCCGGAGGGCGGCAGCGCAGCCGAATCTTCCTCAGAAACCTCTCCCTCCAATGCAGTCATCAACATCAGGTCATCGGGGGGGCCCCCGCAGGATACCGCTGGTACCCTCTTTGAAGAGGGCCCAGCGCATTCCATTGGCTGCCCAGCTGGATCGGAGGTGCTGGAGGAGTGGTGGGCCCCGATGGGTTGGTTCCCTGAGGGGTTTGCCACCACTGTGACCCTCAAACTGCCCATGCTACTGCCGGAAGTAGTTCTCGCCTGGCGAGCCTTAGATCGCGGCAGAGGCAATGGAACTCCGCCCCCTGGAGGTAGCGAAGCCTGGTCCCCAGCTCCGAGATGGTCATCTTCCCGCAATGGAAATATGAGTCATCCACGAAAGTCACCTCAGCGTGTTTAATGCCCAGACACGTGAGGCAGCGATCGTGACCATCACATGGCGCCAGGTAACGACTGCATTCTAGTAAACACACAGGTGAAAAAAAAAGACGGTCCATCGTCTTTACCCGTGGAGCTCTTTTAGAGAAATTTGTTCTTTCAGGGAAATGTTCTTTTAGTGCTGAGGCGCACTGGGTAAATGGCCGCTTGCAGCACAACAGGGGGGTAGTTCAGCCTGTGCGCAACCTGCTCGACACAGAACGACCACCGCTGAAGTGCTGTACTGCTGGTATGCATGGTATGCTGGTATGCATTCCACCTGCTGCCTTTTTATGCTCATGCTGTGATCAGCTGCAGCTGGATCCAATAAATGCATTCCAGTGTGCATTGGCTCATTTTGTTTACACTCGAAGTAGATTGGTCTCTTGAAGCGAGACGTAATGCTAAGAGTGACCGACTGAAAGTGAATTTCTGTTATCATTGTTGTTGAACCATGTCATCTTTTATTTTATTAAATAAGCCTATATGACACCAAAATTTTAGATACCAATTCAATTTTACAACTCTTGATTGATTCCATTTTTGATCACACAGCAAAGACCTATAGCCTAACAAATATAAAGTTGAAAAATTATTAAAGACAAGTTAACAGTCTGTAAATAAGAGCAAATAACAAATTACAACTAATAGCACAACTGAATATATAGCTGCGCTTATTAACACTATAAATGCATTATACAGAGGCAAGTTGAAAACAAAATGCCATGTAAACTTTTCTGAAGACAGTCAGCTCCCCTCAGAGATACATTCATATAAACCCCCAGTTTAATATTTAGGATTTTCTTCCAATATTTTGTGCATCATGAACAGTAATCTTGCTCTGCCTGCTAAAGTACTTTCTCCTCTTCTCCTCGTCCGTTTTCAGCCTCTCTAGCCTCTGTTAACGGCTGTTTATAGACGTAATATTTCCACACAAATGGCATTTTGGAAAATGACTGCACGCAGTCTGTGTGCAAGCCCGGAACAGAGATTGGTTGAAATAAAACAAAAAAATGGCCAGTCAACCAGTGCATCTGTACTCCACTGCATAAATTAAATATAGATTAGTCATTCCTAAAGCTACAAAGTTACTCACCACAATGGGTATTTTGACCTACTTTAGTATGTATTTGTCTGTTCAAGTGCAAGAAGGTGGGGAAATAAACTGAGTTTGTGGTTCACACCTTGTCAGAGACAGGTATCTCTGTGAGCGTGCTGTGTGCACAGCGTGCACAGTTGTCTTTTGCATCTTGCTTGAAAGCTTTAAAATAGTTTGAATTTTAAAATTAGCAAGCTGTAAAAACATGTGCAAATGATAAACTTTTGTGACAACACAGCAGTGGCCTGATCGGGCCAGTGACAGATTCGTCTTCTGTCTCAAGGGTTTTTCACGCTGGTCCCAGGCCATTGGGCAATCCTTATTGGCGAGCACTGCTCTGCCAAACCATGCAGTTGAAAGATGGCAGAAAATGGACCAATCTCTCTACTCTGTACTGTGGTGGTTCTTGTATGAGTGTAAAATATCACAAAGGGGGTCAATTAAAATAATGTCTTGGAAGTGATTGGCTCCTGACATAGAATGTAATGTGAGCACAATAGGGGAGCAAAAAGCCTCTCTCGAAGCAAGTGAAATCCCAATCACTCTGTTCCTGAGCAAAGACGTGGGCTGTTTGGCACTGCTGACTGCAAGAATCAAATTACTCTCAGGCCCTAGAGAGAGACTGCCATATTGAGAAAGGGAATTCATTGTTTCGCAAATGTAATGAGGGGAGTATGTATGAGCGTATGTGCGAGTTTAATTTGTGTCTGGTATACCTCACTGTTAATGTAAAGTTATGAATATGTGAATGACAAAATGATTTACACAGGTCAAAAGCTGTATAGATTAATTCATTCCTTAACATTTTGCTTTTTTAAGCTCTTGTTCTGCTGTTAAACATCAGGGTTGCTTTGTAATATAATTCGACTGTAAATGCATGTCTCACCCATCATCCTGTGAGCCCTCGGCTACTGTAGGAGATGCTGTCTCCACAAATGTCCCCATCCGGCTCTTCGAACGCTCTACATTAAGCTGGCTTTGAGTCCCTATAAGAATGAGACAGGTAGAATTGAACTAGGTATTGCAGTCCAAATTCAAAATATTGGAGAGGGTTTTTTTCACCCGGCCCCTCCTCCTCAGACTTGATGCACACGTAGGTTGCCAGATTGACGACACAAACAGGAATGAGCTAATTTGACGAAGAACGAAATGAAATACGCTGTGTTTTCCACCAACTGGCAACCTGGGGCTTCGAAATACAATTGGGTAAACTGTCAGTGGGCGTGTTTCACAAACCAAAACAAACACCGACATTCCGGCCCGGAACCCACATTTTCAAAGAAGAATAACTGACTGCATTGTTTTTCAGATACACAAGTATGTTAACTTATCATGTTTCTTAAATATCTGCAAACATATTATGGTATTTTTATGCTTTAGTAGAGTCAAAATCTTACATACAGCACCTTTAATCAAAGTATTTATTGGTTTAAATTCAACAAAAGGATACAGTTTAACATTTAAAACAAAGAAATTAATGCAAAATTAATTAATTTATAATTAAAAATAAAATGTATATATATGTAAAAAGTCTTTCAATTTTACAGTAGAGTATTAGAATAAATTATTGCAATATTTCTTCAATGAATAATTGTAATAATAAAAAAAAAATACAATAAATAATTATAGGTTAAATAAGGTTTTTAGTTATCTTTTGTCCTTAGCTTATCACATCCCTGAATAAAAGGCCATAGACACAGACAGAGACCAAAATATGAGACTGCCCTTTGTTCGCTCAACACGTCCCTACTGTCTGTTTAAATGATTCAGTGCATGATTGTTGTGTGCTCTGAGGGCATAATACAGGCAGTGAAAATTTAGTGCATAATCATGCTTTTTATAGCTTTTCACTGCAAAGCCACATGTGCACAGTTTCAAAGAATACCTAGGATTCAAATAAAGCCAAACAGTCTGATCTTCTCTGAAGAAAAAAATAAATAATAAATAAATAAAACAAAACAAGAAAATCAACTGCAGGAAATGAGGAATCATATTAAATAAGAGTTGTTGTGATTGTTTTTTTTTTGTGTGTGTGTGTTTGTGTGTGTGTGTGTGTGTGTGTGTGTGTGTGTGTGTGTGTGTGTGTGTGTGTGTGTGTGTGTGTGTGTTTGTTTTTCTAGATTATCAATCTACTCATCTGAACACAGATCTCATAATGACTGTGCATTATGTATGGGGCAGAAACAGATGTGCGGAAAAGCAGGAAATGGCCAGGGAGGAGGCCACAAGGACACACAGTAGCTGTGTGAGTTGAAGGACACTGGTTTGCTCAGCTGACAACGCCAGATCAGCAGGGATTGACACGTGTCAATGTAATTTCCACAGCAGGGCAGGGAGTGAGCTTTCTGATTAAGTAAATGTGCTTTCCTAGTAGTCCATCTCATGACTGCAGTAATTTCATAACTAAAAGTGCCCATGTCAGGTTTCAGACCAAAACCATGTTGCAAAGTACTGTTCAGTCGTATTGGTCATTAACTAATTCCTTCTACCTATATCACCACTGGTGTCTGCTGATTATTGGTAATGGCCCACAACTAACATAAATGTTGGGGTACTAAATACTACAAAGTGACAGGCAAAACAGTTAGTCTAGTCTCAGGGATGGGCAAAAACTATTGTCTTGCTAGCCCAAGTTTTGTCCTAGTTTTTGTAAATTACAAAAATAAAGGCCAAAATAATAATGAGTAATACGAGTTTTAAAATAGTTTTAGTTTTTAAATAAATACATAAGAAACAAATGGAGAAAAAATATTTTTGAAAAAATATATATTTTATTCGTATTTTATTCTATGTCCTTTGTAGAGGACGCCAGGACTAAGTTATTCAACAAAATAAATAGATATGAAAAGGCATGTATAGGCAAAACCAATTTTTTATTTTGTCATTCACCAATCAGGTTTTAGGTTTCAGGCTATTTTTAGCCAAACTTTGTACAGAGATGATTCTAAACTATGTTATGAAAGATACAACAGAATGATTTGATATACTACTGTACTTTATGGAATATGTGCATAAAATGTCTATAGATTTGAACATCTAATCCAGGGATAGGCAACTCCGGTCCTAGAGGGCCACTATCCTGCAGAGTTTAGCTTCAGCCCTCATAAAAACTCACCTGCCTGTATCTATCTAGTAATCCCGAAAACACTAATTGCCTTGTTCAGGTGTGTTTAATTAGGGTTGGAGCTAAACTCTGCAGGACAGTGGCCCTCCAGGACCGAAGTTGCCTATCCCTGATCTAATGTGTAATTAATGTGTTCTTAGGGCAAAACATAATGAAAAAAGAAGCGTAATGATGGGAGTAATAACTTGGCTACATTTTCATAAGAAAATAAAATTTTTCATGGGAATATTGATCTATAATTTCTTTCCCTTTTGACTTTTTATGTCTCTTCAAAATGCCTCATTAACATGATGTTTGCCTTGGTGTCCTCTACAGAACACATGTATGAAAATTATGCCCTATTTCATAACAAAAAATCATATTCCAATTTGAAACCCCATAACATTTTTCTGAGATGTTTATTTACGACAAACTATTTGAAAATAAACCAGATTAAATGATTCTCATATAAGAGTGCTTAATATCTTAGGGAAGTGCTTATAATTTCTGTCAATATCTGTCATACTTAAAGACCAAAGAGAGGGAGTGTTTAAGATCAAACTTCCAAACATCTCTAAAAAGACCTTAATGTCTGTGGCATGCAAAGCAACAAAATGTGATTATTTTAAAAGGGGGTGATTCTTTTCTATGCCCACTGTACATGACTTTTCCAGGTCTAGAAATCACACTTTTAAAATTGTTAACTCATGTATCCAGGTTTTCCAAGACTGTGGGAGCCCAGAAATTTCCAGTTAAGTTGCAAGGCAAATTTGATTGCGTTTAACTGAAATAGTTACCTGCTAGAACATCCTTTTCATTGAGAGAGACGAGTGGAAGATTGGGAACAATATATTGAAACTACCATGGATAAACAATAAAGTGAGGAACAAGAACACTGCATTTAATTTAATGGCTGTGTTTCTATTAGAGCCTCTGAAATGGCTGTTTTTTAAGTTCAACAAGTGTTGGAGCAATTATCAAACAAAACAATTAGTAAGAATTAGGCTTTATTGGAAACAGAGTTTTAGTCATTACCCATTAAATCCATAATGCCATTTCACATGAAATAACCAAAAGGAAAGGCTCTATATAAGCTTGGACTAAAGCTCTGGATTTTGTCACAGCCTCCGGCCTCAGATCTAGCAGGCCGGAGAGAGTGTAAATTAGAAGCAGAAGATGGCTGTACATTGACCCAAAGAAATATAGTCACTCTGGTGTCAAAGGTAATCAGTCTTCAATGGCCAGACTGGAAGCAGAGTGGTTTGTGTGTGAAACAGCCACTTACCCTCTCGCGTGAGTGTAACTGCAGGTTGTTCAGGGGCTGGATTTGAATTTGTAGCCATCGGGTGCACTCTGAAGTTGCCTGAGAAAATTAGATGTTGTCATAGTAGTCTGAGTGGTGCGACATGGTCTCTCATCACAAACGGAAACAAATCTCATGTTACACAACATATTCAAAATGATCTCTTTAGTGAAACTTTATACAGCATTTAAATATAATTGATAGGCACCAGGGTTGTGTGAACTGAGAAATATTTTGAATTGGATTAAACATGATGCATTTGAATTTACAGGAAAGCACAATAAAAACAACAGAAACTGACTGCAATAAGTATAATAATAGCTAGAAAAGGAATTAGTTTAGAAATATTTCAAAAGTTTTTTATCAGCCTTACACACAAATTATATATACACTATTGTTGAAAAGCTTGGGGTTTTAATTATTATTTTCACAACCCTGACACACATTTAAAATGTTATGTGTGCTATAAAATATAATATTATATAGTCTCACCTATGTTGGGCAGTATGTGATGGATGTTGAACCACACTCTTATGAACGGGTAGACTGCAATGAGGAGACCTGCAGAGCACAACAGATGAGGACTGAATCACTCACTCCATGTTGTCATCATCCTTCATGTCCTGCATGTTCCCACCAGGCTTAACCAAGCAGACAGCATGGACATGCAAACCAGAACTAACTTGCATGAAACCTTGCAGAGTACGGAAACACTCAGCTCTAGTATTACTGCATTTCTCTCTTCCAAATGGCTCCCTGAACTAGAGCTGCACACTAAAGACAGGCCCCATGCATATTGCATTACACTGCAAATTGATGAACAGCAATTTAAGCGTTATTAAGAAAGCAGAAAGAAACAGAGCACTTGTGATTGTTAAATGGACACAAAAGGCTTACTTTTTAAAGAGATGATTCACCCAAAAACAAACAATTCTGTTATCATTTACCCATAAGAATTTGGTTAATATTTGAAACACAAATTAAGATTTTTTAAAAAAAAAATTTTTAATGAAACCTGAGAGGTGTTTGTCCCTCTATTGAAAATCCAGGTAACCTGGAGCAGTTTAACGTCTTCTGAAGAGATATGATCACTTTATATGATGAACAGATTTAATTTAAGCATATGATCAACACACATACATAGAGCACATTACATATGGTAAACACGGAAGCTCGAATGTTTGTTTGTGATGCACGAAAACCAGTGAGGTTTGTTCTGGCACACACACAAGCTTCCATTTTACCAAATATGATGCACTTTATCTGTGTTTGTATGTGAATAAAAACAAAAATGACATCTGTTTATTATATAAAGCGATCAAATCTCTACACAAGACTTAGATTAAACCACTCAATTCATATGGATTTGTTTTACGACACCATTTTAATCATTCTTGGTTCTAAGCTGTGGTTTTGTTTCAAAGATTAACCAAAGCTTTTGGGTTTAGAAAGACATGAAGGTGAGTAAATGATAACAGAATTTTCATTTTTGGGTGAACTATCCCTTTAAGCCATCCACTCTAATTTGACATGCCTTCCCAAAAACATCTCCTTGTGGCTAATGAAGCTCTTTCTCTTTTTCTGTCTGTCTCCTTGTGTTTTCAGAGGTCTGAGGCTGCTGGCGAGACAGCCATAGACTGCAGGGGCTGTGCTGGATTTTGATTATGCACCTGCTATTCAAGCTGTGAATCAATTCCTGTTTGAAAAGGATGAGGCACCTCTGCTGGCTTTGTGTTTTGGCCAATTTCTGTTATGAGAGGCCACTGCCAGGCATGATTGCAGCATGCTGAGCGCTCCTTCTCCACATTTCTTGCTTGTGTATCCTCCCTCCGACAATTTTCCCTTTCTGGTTCCTCTTTGTCATTTTTGTCCTCTAATCTCATTCTTTCTTTCCTAATTCACCCCTGACTTATCGTTAATAATTTCTGACCCAAATTCAAGCATGCAGCTATGGTAGGATACAAACTTTGCAATAAGTCAGTTCATGAAATTTCATCCCTGCTAGATATTTCACAGTCAGCTGTATGTGGTATTATTGGAAAGTGGAAGCGTTAAGGAACATCAGCAACTCAGCTGTGAAGCAGAACCACATAAAGTCACAGAGCAGGGTCACTGAGTGCTGAGACGCACAACACGTAAAACAACAACACGTAGCTGAAGAGTTCCAAACTTCCACTGGCATTAATATCAGCATGTGTTTCCATGGCCGAGCAGCTGCATGTAAGCCAAGTACAATGCCAAGTGTCAGATGGAGTGGTGTAAAGCACTCGACTCTGGAGAGGTGAAAACATGTTCTGTGAAGTGACGAATCACACGTCTCTGTTTGGCAGTCTGATGGGCAAGTCTGGGTCTGGCGGATGCCAGGAGAACATTACCTGCCTGATGCATAACTGTAAAGATTGGTCGAGGAGGGATAATGGTACAAGGTTGTTTTTCAGGAGCTGGGCTATGGTCATTACTTCCAATGAAGGGAAACCTTAATGTTTAATGTAAAAGACATTTTGGACAGTGCTATGCCTCCAACTTTGTGGAAAAAGTTTGGGGTAGACCTTTCTATTACAGCATGTCTGTGCCCCAATAGAAAGGCATAGTTGGATGAGTTTTGTGTGAAAGAACTTGACTGGTCTGCACAGAGGCCTGACCTCAAACCCACTGAACACCTTTGGGATAAACTGAAACAGAGATTACGAGCTGGGCCTTATTGTCCTTCATCAGTGCCTGACCTCACAAACGCTCTACTGAATCAATGGGCAAAAATCCTATAGAAACTCTTCAAAATCTTGTGAAAAGTCTTCCCAGAAGAGTGGAAGCTGTTATAGCTGTATAGGGGGGAACAAATCCATATTAAAGTCTATTTATTTTTTAATGTAATGTCAGTTAAGTCCCTGTTGCTGTAATGGTCAGGTATCACCCAATACTTTTGTTCATATAGTGCAAGCGTGTCCAGACCTGTTCCTGGAGGGCCACTGGCCTGCAGAGTTTAGCTTCAACCTTAATTAAACCCACCTAAATTAACTTATCAAGGTCTTCAGACTCACTAAAAATGTCCAGGCAAGTATGACTCTCCATTATTTTCAGTTTGTCAGAGAAAAGGACAAGAATGTAATGTCCATCTGGCAAATGTAAAATCTGTCTCATGCAGTCACCTCAACCGTCAAATTCCAGCAAAAGGAGACTTTTTTACTATTTTATTGAGTTAAATTTGTTGTAATGTGCATTACTGAGATTGTAACAAGTATAAAATTACCAAAAAAGTTATATATTACTGTAATGGCATTACTTTTGTAATGCCTTACTGCCAACACTGCCAGCAGTAAACAATAGATCAAAGGCTGCTGGTGTGTTGTGCAGCTCTATTGTGACAGGGCCCTGTGTAGATTACATACCCACCATCGTAAGCAGGTGGTTTAGATTACAGACTTGGATCAAATGATGTATGGCCCTGACGAACCTCAACAGTGAATGACTTCAGGGGGATAGTTCAGGCATAGGTGGAAAACGTGCAACCATTTCCAACGTCCCTCTTTAAATGGGTTCATTTTTTTTCGTTGTTGAAAAAGGCAAAGGATAATGGTGTGAAATGTAGGTGTGCTGATATGGAGCAGAGATTAGATGTAGTGTTAAAAATGCATTATATGCAGATTCATTTAGTAAATTCAAGGAATAGTTGACAATTGACAAAATGACAATTATGTTATTCACACACCCTCAAGTCATTTCAAACCCGTGAAGCTTAGCAAGTCCAAGCTCCATACAAGTGGATGGGGACTTGGAGTTGTCAAGCTCCAAAAAGTGTTTTTATTGTGCTTTTTATCCTTTTTGGAGCTCCAAAACTCTCCAGTGTTATATTTTGAGTCTTCCAAAGTCATACATTTAGCCTTGTATGTGTAGTCAGAAATTTAAGCCATTTTTCACTGAAAAAAATCCTCACAAAAAAAGATCACCATTCACTGTATGGAAAAGAGCAGCTTGGACATTCTGATAAATATCTCCTTTTATGTTCCACAGAAGAAGGCATGTCGTACAGGTTTGGAATGGTATGAGGGTGAATAAATGTTTTTAGAAGTTTACAGTTTTTGCTGAACTATCCCTTTAATGAAGACATTTATATTTTACATACATTTGAATTTTATTGATTGACTATCCTATATATTAAAGTTTATTTCGCTACATAAAAAGTAAGAATATACAGTATTCAGTGATGGAATCAACCATTGGAAAACATGTCTCTTTAGATATCAAATGTAGTTTTGGCTGATCAGATTAGAGAATTGCAACTTACCAAGCCCCCCTGCCCCAAGGAAGATGCCCCCCACTGCATCTGCATCACAGTCCTTTGACACACCAATGATGATACAACCTGCTACAATGCTGAGCAGGGCCGAGCCCACCCGCAGCCCATGGTACTCCCCAATACTGACCGCGTTCATTCAGCAGTTGGAAAACCCCCCACCTGCCCCGTCTGGCTGATCCACACGCGCACATTCAAAACCCGCATGAACATCAAACACTCATGAAGACAGGTCACTGTATGAAAGTTTCACTGTTAGTGAGATGGGTTAACAGAGACTCTACTTTCTCCTCAAGGCTCTTCATACATCTTTAAACACTGAGCTCTGGTTACCTTGCCGGATTCATGCTTGTTCCCTTCAAACTAATTTGGGTCTGATTGAAGGCGACTAATCATTTGAGTAGGAAGGCCAGGCCAGGCCAGCAGGGTGTCCGCGCGTCCTTAAAAAGTCTTAAAATGTCTTAAATAACGTTGTCCTAATATAAGGCCTTAAAAAGTCTTAAAATGTCTTAAATTCGGATTCGATGGGTCTTAAATATTTTTGGTCACATTACCGCTCAAATATTTTAAGTCTGACGTACCTAAAGACTGTTTACAATCATTGGACAGACCAAAGAATTTCTTCTTCGCGGTAAATTACTGCGTCATCAGAGAGAATTGCAGTAAGTTAGAAGAATACAAGGTCGCGCTGAGGCTCACTCTTCGTGAGAGACTTCAGAACAAATGAGCGTAACAGCACACATAAACTCAGAAGAAACACACGGAGGTAAAAATTCAACAGTAGTTCAATAAACTAGAAGTTTTATTAAAAGACTTACGTTTTAGACACCATATTGCCTGTTTTATTTCGCCAACAAAAATAATTCCAAACAAAGCCACCAAGCTGTTTTGCGTCTTTGAGCAACATGATGGTGTTTCGTTCCTGAATGAATCAACTGTTTAAATGAATCGGTTCAGTCGCAGTGACTCACTTATTAACAGTGACATGCTGCCACCTACTGGCGGTTTTAATTTCACATTTAAAGTATCATTTCAAATATCAGTATTCAACGTTTTATGTTTAATATATAAAATTATTTATGCATTTGTAACTGCAAGTTAAATCCATTCATGTTCTGCATTAAACGGTCTGTAAATACTTCTAAATGCCACTTCAGGTGCAGTTTATGTCTGGATTGCAAAGATAAATTTTGTTGATACTGATTTCATTTGCTTATTGTCAAATTAATTATTATTACTGTCTTATTATTCTAATTCACTGATTAAATGTAAGAATTTGACTCAAAAGATAATGCACACTTATAGAAAAAATGGCTTTATAAAGGTAAAATGCCCATCAAAGGTAAAAATCTATTTAAACTTATTTTATTGGATTAGTTTTTTTTTGACTGACAGACTGAATGTGTAGAATATTAAAAACTTTAGGAGTAAGCTGTCCACGAAAGTCCTTAAGATACCAGCGTGATAACACATTCGATAAGTTGAATGAATGATTCAGTGACTCACTAATTAAGTGACTTACCACGACTTACTAGTCGTTTAGTTCAGAAGTATGTTGAAAAGTATGCATTTTCCTCCCTCAACATTTCTTATTTGTATATTCATGAATGCATTTAAAACATTAATCTCATAACATGATTTATTGCAGTTGTAATTGTTATTTGCAATGTAAATTATTTAATCTGACCTGTAGCAGCCCTATAATGTATATTGAATTTAAATAAATTGTAATAATTTGACATGAAAGATGATGCATACATCTGAAAAGGTTAAAAATACACCTTTATAAAGGTAAATAAAAATATGCAGATTTAAGTATGTAAAAGCTGATAGAACAGAACACTGATGAAAATATTGCTTCGGAATAAATAGTTTACTCCACCAAAAATCTCAGTAATGCAGTTATTTTGCAGGGATATTTTGTATGGAATATTGTCTGGTGACATTAAAAGTTCACTGTATATCGTAGTAATAAATATAATTTATTACAGTAATGATATTTTGTTTTCTTTTTAATTTAAACACATTAAATATTACATATTTATGTAATAAAATGTGTATTTCCATTACAGGTTTAGGTCTTAAATTTCAAATAAGGTGGTATTAAAAAGGTCTTAAAAAGTCTTAAATTTAGCTTGTTCATGTCTGTAGAAACCCTGGCCAGGCCTAACAGACCCATGATACCTGAGTGTTTACGCTGAATGGCCAGCATTGTCATGCATTTGTAGGCAAATTAACTCAGGTAAGTCTGTTGAACAAAAGAGTGTGCTGGATCCCTAAAAATCCATTGTTGCATCCATGCATATTCGTGAGGTATGTAACAACATGACCCAGAACATCTCATCTTCACTGCTAATTCTAACCTAATAAACATGCACAAAGCAAACACTTTTTATTCATCCATTTAGTTCATCTAAAATACATGTTTTTCCTCACTTTTAACTAATCCACTGTGTCAAACACTGTGCGCTTATTTTAAAATACTCATCTGCATAAAGGACTAAATTACCTGATGTTCCCAATCTCCCGCAGAGGATGTTTTCAAGTGCTGCCTACGCAAGAGTCAGAGTGTCACTGCTGGGGACAAAAGATATAATAAAAATAAAAACACATTGCATAACATGGGTTGAGGTCATTGACAGACACTGTGCACCCATATGCTTTATGAATGAAGCTAGTTTTTTTTTCTTCTTCTTTTTCATTTAGCTTACAGATGCTTTGTAGCAGGGCATAGTATGCAGAGAGCTATGAAACCAGTTACTTTCACTAGTCAAATCACATTTTTACACAAAACAGTTTCAAAACAGCTTCACATTAACAGACAGGAAAATATATATGTTAAGGTGTGGTCACATTTACCACTGAGTGATGAAGTGTGTAGTGAAGGACAACACATTTTGTGTTACTTTTAACTAAATCAATTGCTTCCATGCTAACACAGAAAGCGTGTTGAAATTTTTTACACACTAATGTGCTACAGTTACACAATTTGTGTCAAGTGTGTGTTATAACTCACATATAGGCTAGTTTATACAGAATTTATTAAACCTGCAAAAAAAAAAAAAGTAAAAATTAAAAAAGTAAACAGTCAAAATACAGTAATTTAAACATTAACAATGTTGCTTGAGTGAAACGTTCCTTGAGTTAACAGTTTTAATCTTAGTTAAAGTAAGTTTGTACTTATGAATTGTTTTTATTCATGCGTTCTCTTCAGCATACGAGTGATGATGAAGGTCGGTGTGTTGGTTCACAATTACAAAACAACTTCAATTTAGAAGCTCTACAGAAGGCAACAGCATCGTTATTCATCTCAAGTCAGTTCAGTGTTGATTCAGTTGTCATTTCAGTTCAATAACACATCGATGTTGCAAAGTTTGTCATTATCCAGCTCAATAAAATTCAAATTTTTCCGTCAGTGCAATTAAATTGGTATTACTGAATATTAATTGTCTTTTAAACCCCAACTACTTATCACTACTAAGTGAAGGTACAATAAAATTTGAGCACAGACACTAATGCTGTTCCTCTTTGTAAACAACTATGTCATTCAGCTAATTCTTATTCAGCAGGGACATTAAAGGGGTTTGCTTCAGTACAGTGTTTTTAATCTCTTCAATATTAGAAATGAAAAGGTCATCTTCTTCATTCGGTCTCTTTAATGTGGATGTGTTTAAGACTGATGATCAGATCCCATAATATGTTTATGAAACCATGCTGTGGCACATTTTCACAAAGGTGCCTGTACTGTAGCAGGCAGATGAGCTTGTCCGTTTTGACTGATTTGACTTGGAGCTGGAAGGGAATGTGTAATGAGTCCTCCGCCGTCAGGACCCAAGACCATCCACAAAGGCCCTGAGTTGCCATAGGGATGGCATATCCATGGCAACAGAAGGAGCCGGGGGTGAGCGGGATTAACACCAGAGAGTTGGGTAACAAATGACGTTAACGAGTGAAAAAGAAGAAATGACACATTTCCTGTTTGTGCTCTGGGCCCTTCAATGCTGTATAATGTCTTTAAGCATACAATTACATTTATAAATGTATGTTTCCTGGAAAAAAAGAAATAAATAATACAGAGGAACTTATGTAACAAAAAAAAATCAATTACGTTAGGTAACTGAAATGAATTACATCATTAGTGCTCATATTTTTGTGAATTCAACAGCCGGTAATTCATCCCGAGACATCGAAAGTAGTGGTAGAGTAGGCACACATACCATAAGCCAATTTTTTTTCACCACTGAGAACAAAATTAAGTCAGAGCTATAGAGAAAACATACGTAACTCAACAGATGAGATAAAGATATCTGTTCAAATATTAAAAATATATTACAGCAGTAGCAACATCAGTGTATGAAAATAACAGAATAAAGAAAAATCTATTCAGTGCTGCTTCGGTCAGCTCAGTATGGAAGACTCTTATGATCACCAAGACTGAAAATATAAAAACAGTAATATTGTGAAATATTATTACAATTTTAAATAACTGCTTTCAATTTTAATACATGTTAAAATGTAATTTATTCCTGTGATGGCTAAGCTCTTCAACAGCCATTACTCCAGTCTTCAGTGTCACGTGATCCTTCAGAAATCATTCGAATATGCTGATTTGGTGCTCAAGTAATATTTCTGATTACTATCAGTGCTGAAAACAGTTGTGCTACTTAAAATATCTGCGATACATGTAATACATTTTTTTTTCAGGATTCTTTGATGAAAATAGATTAAGTTTAAAAAACACCATTTTGTTGAAATAGATTTTTTGTAACATTTGATGTCTTTACTAGCACTTGTGTTCAATTTAATGCAGCCTTGTTGAATAAAAGTATTTATATATATATATATATATATATATATATATATATATATATATATATATATATATATAATGTCATTTTGTTTGGTGATTAAATATTCAAATTAATGTCAATACTGATTTTAAAGGTATCCATTCCTTGTGATAACTAACTACGCTACAGCCTTTGTTTGGAGTATTGCTGTGAATAGAGATATTAGGCTAATTGTTAAATAATTCAGAGTAGTAATTTGATTCGTCATATTAATAGTCCATTATTTCACACAATGTGTCAGTAATGTGCAAAGCAAAGCTTGCCAATGCTGAATATAACAGTAGGCCTACACATAAAACCTGTTCAGTGTGTATGTTTGTGCCTAACAACTAAAATACTAATGCACAGTTTTGGGCGAACACAAGTGTATATTTGTAAATATGATATTTTAACACAAAACTGTGGCCAGACTGAATTAGCGTGATTAGTTTAATGAACACCTCCATCAAAATGCTCTATAGGATGTACCTCTATTCTTTTTTAATAACAACATTTCATATCTGATGTATTGCTATTTATACAAGTTTTTCTTCTAGCTTCTAGAACCTGTATGTGAACTGGCTTGTTTTTATTCTGTTCAGATGTGGAGTTGTGCCCTCCTGCTCTACCACAGACATCTTCATCCTCTCCAGCAATCCCATCACATCATCATTCTTGTCAGTCAGTCCGCTATCACCGACTGAACTATCTGGAATTTTTTTTTTTTTTTGCACAAATAGTCAGACTCCTCCACAGAAACATGTTCCGCAGCCTGACTCATGCCAAGGAAGTAATCTGCTTTAAAGAGATCCATCTTCAACTGCTTGTCATATTTCTTGTAATGACAAACTCTCTGAATTGCTTAATTGCCTTATCAAAAAACCATCAGTTTTTTAAAAGCCATACCAAGCAGATTTTGTATGATCATGTCTCTATCTATATATTTTTAGACTGTTACAAATAAACCATTTGAACTTTCTGCTCATCAAAGAATCCTGAAAACACATACTACTGTTTCCACAAAAACATTGAGCAGCCCAACAGTTTTCAACATTGATAATACACTGCTCAAAAAATGAAGGAAACACTTAAATCACACATTGGATCTCGATGAACAAATTATAAGTTTCAACATAAGTTGAAAATCTTTAGTGATAAACATTGTGTAATTTGTTGAAAATAAAATGGTAAGACAATGGCCAATGTAAGTCAAAATCATCAACCTGTTGAAGGCTGGATTCAAAATCACACTGAAAATCTATCTATTACAGGCTGAACCAACTTCATCAAGGCAACTCATAATGGAAGCCAGTATAGTGTACATGGTCCCCAAGTGCCTGTATGCACTCCTGACAACATCTGGGCATGCTCTTGATGAGATGGCGGATGGTGTCCTGGGGCATCTCCTGCCAGACTTGGATCAGGGCATCAGTCAGCTGCTGGACAGTCTGTGGTGCTTCTTGGTGGCTTTGGATGCTCTGACACATAACCTCCCAGAGGTTCTCAATTGGATTCACGTCTGGAGAACATGAGGGCCAGTCAATGGCATCAATGCCTTTATCATCCAGAAGCTACTATATACTCTGGCCACGAGGTATTGTCATGCACCAGGACAAACCCAGGGCCCACTGCTTCAGCATTAGGTGTGAGTGTGACAATGGCTAATAGCAGTAATAGCAGTAAGGGTACTATTGACAAGGACATGGAGGTCTCTGCGACCCTCAAAGGATAGTTCTCACCAGACCATCACTGATCCACTGCCAAAACAGTTATGTTGGATGATGTTGTAGGCACCTTAATGTTCCCCATGGCCTCTACAGACTTTTTCACATCTGTCACATTCTCAGTGTGAACCTGCTCTAATTCGTGATGAGAGCTTGGCACCAATGGCGGACCTGCAAAATCTGTTGTTCTCTGGCAAATTCCAGTCGAGCTGTACAGTGTGGATCCTTGAGCACAGGTCCCACTAGAGGTTTTCCAGCCCTCTTGCCACCCTCATGGAGTCTGTTTTTGACTGTTTGGTCAGAAACATGCACACCAGTAGGCTACTGGGGGTCATTTGGCAGTGCTCCTACAGTTCCACCTTGCAGAAAGGAGCAGATACTGGTCATGCTGCTGGGTTTTCTACAACCCTGTCTAGCTCTCCTCATGTAATGGTCCATCTCTTGGTATCTCTTCCATGCTCCTCTGACGGGATGTATGGATGTGCCATCTTGGAGCAGCTGGACTACCTGTGCAAGCAGTGAGAAAGACCCTACCAAAACACAAAACTACAGACAAATCAGTCAAGAAGGATAAAGAAAAAGCAACTCCAGTGCGCCTGTTGTCACTTTCATTTGTACCAAAGCAGTTGAAACTGATTTACAACAATTACTTGCTTGATATATTGATATCCCTGAAGTTTAATTGACTTGGTATTATACTGTGATGATTGTGTTCTCTTAATTTTTTTTTTTTTTTTTTTTGAGCAGTGTATATTTTTTTCAGTCATGGAAGAAACGAGCATTGAAATCTCTCAATGAGAATGTGTAGGAGAATATGCTCCGCATTAAATGAATGTCAGCGCCTCTTTAGACACTCATGCAGCAGGATAAATGAACAGTGTGGGCTGCCATCACTAAAGAGCTTACAGCCCCCGACAATAATTAGCCCACTGGACCTAAGGCACGTAATTGTGACATCTATTTAAGTCTGTGCTATTGATGAGCCACTCTGACCTGCTGGGGAAGAGGATGGCCTTTGTTCCCTCCTGGGTGAGAAGACTGCTGAGGCAAAGCTACCAGCTGTGAACTCAATTACCAGAGAGGTGAGCCACCTGCTCTATATCCATATCACAGGTCTGCAAGGCTGCTTCTCTGGGAGGCGGAAACTGCCAGAGACAATGAGATTGTGTGAAGTCTAGCAACAATGCTTTTGAGAGTTAGAACAGGTTTGAGTATTCAGCGTTATTAACAAAATAAGGCCCTAAGTCTGACACATTTACAATTTTTGAACTTATATTTATTGTCATGGACCAAAAAAAATAAAAAAAATAATAAGATTCCAAAACAGTAAACACATTAAAAAAATAAATTAACACACCTTAATATATATATAATAAAGATGAGGTAAGGGCCAACTATATAATGAAAGTAGAATTTAACTGAAAGGTTAATTTGTGCTCAAAAGACAAGGTAAACTTTTCAAGGTTAACTATGACTACACTACTGTTCAAAAATGTGGGGTTATGAAAAATGAAAAATCTTACAAAATATATTCTTTTTGATTAAAGAATCCTGAAAAAGCTGAAAATTCAGCTTTTCCATCACAGGAATAAATAACATTTTAAATAGAAAACATGTATTTTATAGTATATAATATTTCACAATTAAATTGGTGAGCATAAGAGATAATTCAGTAATTACAATTACTATTCAGTGGTTTGATACATCGATATTTCTGTATGTTATCCTAGTCAGGTTTTTAATTCTATAAATTTTTGCTACTTAAGTTATGTTTGTATATAAATTTTATTTCATTATAAATATATTTTTACCTCGTAGAGCTCTTATACAAAGTAGTATGACCTTATTTTGCTAAGTGTTCTATTATTGTTTACTGTTATATTATTATTTTCTTCTAATTCAATAATAGGTTGTTTTTTTTTTTACTTATTTTGTACCCTATTGGTGGAAAATGTACTTTTGTAGTGTAGTACAACGACGCCTACTGGTGGTCAATTTCTACACAATGCAGGAGTAGCAGGCAGCACTTGGATCCCATTAAGTTCATCAAAGTCATATGCAGGGCCCCTTCTAGACATTAGGAGGCCCTAGGCAAAATTCATGTTGGAGGCCCCCCACCCCCAATAAAAAGCACCTGAAACAAATATGATCCCTAATCTTCTTGTTTATACCATTTCTTGCATATAACATTTACTTTAAAATTTTGCATATTTGTACTTATACAGTACAAAAATTTGGACACACGACTATTTTTAGTGTTTCTGAATAAAGTCTCTTCAAGCCTGGGTTTATTTGATCAAAAATACAGAAAAAACAATAATAATGTGAAATACTATTACAATTTAAAATAATGGTTTTCTATTTTACTATACTTTAAAATATATTTCTGTGATCAAAGCTGAATTTTCGTCAGCCATTACTCCAGTCTTCAGTGTCAAGTCTTTTATAACAATATGTCTTTACAATCACTTTTTACCTATTTAACACATCCTAGCAGAATATTATTGTTTTTGTTTGTTTGTTCTGTATTTTTGATCAAGTAAATGCAGACTTGATGAGCATAAGAAATTTCTCTCAGTAATCAAATTTTATCTAAGGTAATCTCTTTTTTGTTTGATGTACTGTAGATGTTATTGTTTTTATTATTATTTTGCTGTTTTATTCAATTTATTCCCAGTTCCAGAATACCACTTCAGTAGATGAGCATAAGTGCTTTTATCATTTTTGTTCCTAGCTGGGTATGGGCAGGATTTCCCCCTCCCATTTGATCAATAATGACAACAGATATAGTCATATTATTAATATCAATAATATGATATTATGTATTGCATTGTTACCTTAAATATGACACACAAACACACACACACACACACACACACACACACACTCACACACACACAAATCAAGTGGAAGAGAAAGACTACTAAGCAGCAAAAAGTTATTTTCCAGTTAGTTGAATCTGAAATTCTAAGAACAGAATTTAGAATAGTTGAAACTGAAATGATTGTTGTTTGTGAGGTAATTTATTTGAAACATAAAAAAAGTTTTAGTGCGTTTGCTTTTTTAACTTTGAATGCAAACTTTTATTGCTTTTATTTTTGTAGCTATTTTGATAGTCTTCTCTCGTCGTGATGTCATTCACTGTACCGCAAATTCAAAGCGTCAACGGCGCTCGCGCTTTTTTAAACTCGTAATAAAGCGGTGAATGATCTTTTCAGAAATTACGTTTATAAGTTTATATTTACAATACATTGTAATCACTCTAAAATAAATGACGACAACTCACACACCTGCATTAGGAGCTGTACTTCTCTGCGAGCCTATTTAGCCGTTTTCATCGCACAGTTCGCAGCACCTGATGGATGCGTTCGTTACGCAGACGTTCAGAAGGCGGGACCCGCTTTGAAACTGCAACATTAATTGGTTTAATTGCAGATGAGTGACAATTCAACTATATCCAATGAACAATGAAGGTATAATTTGCTGCCCATCTTGACTGGTGAACTAGCATATAGGGGATGCTACGGTTATGGAGGCCCCTCCTCAAAGCCCGAGGCCCTTATCGCCTGCTCTGCCTAGCTAGCGCCGGTGTGGCCCTGGGCGTATGAGACATACATTGCTTTCAGTAACGCTACTTAAAAGCGTAGAAATCATGTTGTGTGGCTCTCAGCTGAGATTTCTCTTTATAGATGTCCTGATACAAACTAAGTGACATAAGAACTTAAAAGAAACGTCTCAAAACATAATAGATACAACAACAAAAAAGCCAGACCTCCCGGACGTTCTGAGCGTTTCCTGCGTCATGACGCACGATTGATCAGGTGGGAAAATAGTTTATCTTTTGTAAACTTATTCGTAATTTATTCTGTAAGATGACATTTGTGGCTTTACAGCACTGTATCAGCAAAGCAGTACATTATTTAATGGGTTGAATGGGTTTTGCCGTGGAAGATGGCGAACTATGGTTAATGAACATATATATATGTAACCCACGTTGCACTTACACCGATTTTTTTATTTTTATAATTAATTTAAAACTTTCGATTAATTTTTTTTTTTTCATGTTCTCTCTCTGAGTTCAGAATAGTATTGTTACAACAACAAAAAAGTGTAACAGGCTTCTTGACATTACCATGTGACTTGGTGCACTATTAATTTCGTTGTCTTTCGTAGATTATTGTATAACTTTGGATATTGTGGCATTGCTAATGGACTTGAATTGGTTTTTAAGTGACTAAAGAGCTGACAGGTATAAAATTGAAGACCTGCATTTTTTAATCATTAAGTGTTCAGTTGCTTCAGTCTCTAGGAGATTCAGCAAATGTTAGTATGTCTTTTGCAGTGGTGAAAAATATATGAAGAAATTCCCTGTCGAAACTCACAGATATGATAAAATGCCGTCCCTTCTGGAAGATCCAGGTTGGTGTCTGTGTTCTGGAACATGGCGGCTGGTTTCTAGCTGGTCTAAGCAGCGACCCATGTTCCACAAACAGGCTTGACCACTTAAAGATAGTCTGCCAGCTTTCATTATAGGTGTTTGTCAGCACATGTGTATTCACAATGGCTCAAACTATTAAACAGCCTATATTGCATAGTATTTTCACTTAGCTATCACTGTCCAAACTTTTAGCCTTCTCTAATATTAAGTGATTTGAATTGACAGCATCTGAACTGCAAAATATATGTGTTGGTTCTAGTGACAGAACTACCTTTTAGCTTGATAATGCTGAGAAATCATAATAATGCTTTAATTAGTTGTTCTTAGAAGCAGAAAGATGTTCCCTGTATACTAATAACATACCACGCCTCCCTAAATAGCATCCGTGGTGGAGTAGGTGACACAATCTCTTTGGGATCCACAGAATGACGTTGCAAGAAATGAGTTAGGTGTGGCTCGAGATCTGTCTGCTCTCTGCGGCTGTAGTCGTCAGACATCCTTTTTGCTCTCCAAGTTTCAATTGGTGATATTTTTAGTTTTGGTTGTGCTTTCGTTGACAGACGTTGTGTCATTCTTAACCAACAACATCAGTGCCAAAAAACTGATAAACAACAACAAAAAAAAGATGATAAAAGATTTAAGACAAGTGAAGTGTTGCAAAATTGAGGCTGTGAAGTTTAATCTGTGATTTGCACGAGGGTTCTTTAGACAACAATAATTTATTAGGCATATTAGAATGGTTTCTGAAGGATCATGTAACAATGGAGTAATGGAGAAGACTGGAGTAATGACTGCTGAAAAATCAGGTTTGCCATCACAGGAATAAATTACATTTTAAAATGTATTAAAATATAAAACAGCCATTTTAAATTGTAATAATTCAGAATTCAAAAATATTACTGTCATTTATCATTCAAAATAGTACTGTATTTACTGAATTTTTTATCAAATAGATGCAGACTTGGGGAACATAACAGAGTACTTTCAAATACAAAAAAAGAAAAATCTTAACTTCCCCAAATTCTAAATGCTATATTTGGTGTATAAAATAAATACACAAATAAAAATAATAACATTTAAAAAAAAAAAAAGTATAAAATATTGAAGTATAAAATATCCTAGTTATATTTAAAATATTACAAATATTTTAAGATGCATCTAACCTGTTTGTGATATGCCCTGTTATTTATTATCCAAATGTTTTTTTCTGTGAAGGAGTATTTGAGAGGTGTTTACTGAGCTCCTTAAATTTGAATGAACTTCAAGCGTCTATGTATGAAATTATTCAAAATAATCAAAAGATGTAACGGTGATGTGTGACCATCAATAACCTAAAACCACCAATCGAAAGAGACAGGCCAGTTTCACTACTTTTGAGAGTGGCTATACCCTCTCGTTCAACAGAATGTTGTTAGCTAAAACAATTGAAAGGACTCTTCTCTTTTTTTTTTTTTTTTTTCTTTTTTTTTTTTGTAACCAGACTGACACTAAATGGAATCCAGGATCATTTCTTTTCAGAATCTGCTGATGTGTCTGTATTAGCGTATGAATGCAGACCCTCAGCAGATCAGCACTGTTTCTGAAAGCCTTACCAGCAATTCATAACAGTTATGGATAGCATCCATTCAGGTCTGGTCTTCATTTTGAGTCCCAAAAATGCATCCGTTTTAGCAAAATTCTAAATTACTTTAATTCATTTTTTGGTCACAAGGGCAGGAATGAGAAGCAAAGGTTTATTGAATAGAGTAATGAGAGAAATGAGAAACAGCTGATTGTTTAAACTGAATCATGCATGACCAATTGTGCTCTCAGACTCTCCCAGGTCACTAGCTGTTCAGCTTGACCTACAATTTGAAAATTGCCTTAGGCTATGTTTACATGACAACGATGTAGTCAAAAACTGCGTTTTTAAAAGTTTCACGTATAACGTTACATGACAACATTTTCAAAACGATTCACGTTTACACATATCCTCTAAAATGACCAAAAACACTATATTACGTATGCCAGGGCAGTAGTTGGCGCTGTCACCTTGTAAGTAAACAGTACCTGTAGAGAAGGGATGATTATATATTGAATATGATGCATCTCCGCTGTTGCTTGTATTATTGGTGAAGTAAATCCACACTTTGCTGAAGAAGCGTTAGCAAACTCTTGAGCAGCAACAACAGTACCATGTACTCTGCCATTGTTGTGTATGTTTGTTCAAGCTTGCCTTTAAAATCAACATGTACTGTGCATGTCTACATACCTAACACGTACTACGTACGTGCATGACGTCTCTGTTTTCAAAGATTCACGTTGTCGTGTAAACGAACAGGCAAAACGCATAAAAAGTTTCCCGGTTTTGGCTGAAAACATTGTCATGTAAACGGCCCCTTAGTTTGATGTGTTGTTGTCCTTTGTATTAGGTGTGTTGAGGACTGTTCTTCTTACACACATGATTGGCTAAAAGTAAAAAATTTAAAATTGACCTATTTTGAGTCTTCGTAGGGCGGTAGTAATTTATCAGTACATCTACTACATAATTATGTAAACATTTGGTGTCTACCTGAGTCAAAGGTATAACCATACCTGCTGTGACTGGTCTTCTGATGTGATGTGGTCCATAGAGGTTGGGTTATTGCAGCTGAAACATAACTGGGAATTGAAGGGAAGGTATGGGAAAGGGTAGTTAAGTTCAGAGGTCACCAGATGATAGCAAAACCTTGTCACGTTTATCTGTCAGTCAGGTGTTGGGTTGAAGTGCAGTGAAGGTTTACATATGATCCTCAGGTGTGAGGTGTGAAGAATAGTGATGATAACAGCAAGGAATGTAACACGAGGGAGTGTGACTAACAACATAGGCTAATCAACAAAATAACACCTGGGCATTCCTGTAACTTATATATATATAAGTAATTAATAGTTTTATACAGCAAGGATGCATTAAATTGGTCAAAAGTGTGAGTTATCACATTTATAATGTTACAAAAGTTTTCTATTTCAAATAAATGCTGTTCTTCAGAATATCCTGAAAAAAAAATGTTTAAGCACCAAATCAGCATGTAAGATTAATTTCTGAAGGATCACGTGACACTGAAGACTGGAGTAATGATGCTGAAAATTAAGGTTTGCCAAGAATGAATTACATTTTAAAATAAGTTAATGTAGAAAGTTATTTCAAATTGTAACCTTTTTTTAATCCAATAAATGCAGACTTGTTGATATAAGAGACTCATAAACATTTAAAAATCTTACCCAAGCTTTTAAACAGTAGTCTTTAAAGTAAAGATGCATATATCTTAATGATATAGTTATACATGTTGGATTATATTTAAAAAAAAAAAAAAAATAGTTAGAACATGGGATGCTGAGATGCTGCCCCTGTCAAAATGTGCCTTTTCAGGTGCTGTGGTTATTAATAACCACATTTTACTTTATTTTATTTTTTTATTTTTTTTTAAATATTAATTAATTTATTTATTTTTGGCACATCACCTTGTAAAAGTAAAATATATATACTTATCTTTTAAAACTAAATATTATTATTATTATTATTATTATTATTATTATTATCATTATTATTGTGAATAGTTTGGGAAAGGTCTCTATACAGGCCCAGAGAGGTGTTAAGGTATGTGAATGGATCTTTATCTGTACTGTCTTTCTCATCTCTTGATCTGAAAAGGCTCAGTGTCTTTCCTCAACCACAGGAAGTACACAAAACTCTTCATAACCATATCAGGACATCTTGGTGGAATTCGTCATATTGGAAATTACCTGCTAACCAATAGATAGCTTTTGCTGTTGAACAGGGTATTTTAGTCATAATAAATGATAAATGATGAGATTAACCAGGTTAGACTGTGTACTTTTGTAGACGTGAAATGTGACTGATTAAATGTAACTTTTTAGTGGGTTGTATCAAGGCACTCAGTGTGTCAGTTATGAGATAATGGATCGAGCACAGAGATTCCCCACTCATGTCAGGATTTTTGTCATTCTTCACCTCCTCCCGGACTGCTTCAAGAGTGCGTCAGTTTGACAGAACCCACGCCCTGTCCTCAACGTCTGAGGAACGGGTCAGACCAGTGCTACGGGAATCCAGTGAAACTGACTGGTAGTGTCCCTGTGTAGAACAAGAGCCACATGGTGTCTCAAGGTCGGAGGGCTCACTGACTTACACATACAGACATGTTTGATATGTCTGTGATTTTTGCAGTTATGATATAAAACATATTTCATTGTGATACAGTATATCTAGCTAGAAGGTGGAATGAAGGCCCAGATTATCCTTAAGTGTTATACCTTGAAACATATTGAACTGATTTAATATATTCTAGAGATCTTTTTCTTAGAAAAGAGTGAATAAAATGTAAGTTTGCCACGTAATGTGTGGCAAAAAAAAATAAAAAAATCAGCTTTAGTGTTGTTATTGTTTAATAATAGAATAGTGTTTTTTTTTAATAATAAAATTATTCAGTAAAAACCCAATGAAATTTTTTTTTGACTCAGCAACTGAAAGTTTCAGTTGAAGTACTAAAATAAAAATGAAGCTAAACAGAAATATAAAACATAAAATTAACTAAAATTTTAATGAAAACGAAATCTATAAAAATAAAAGATAACTCAAAATATGAATAAAAACTATAATTAAGGTCGCAAAAAGGTGGAACATTTCCAATAAATTTCAGAAATATTCCAGAAATTTTGGAAACTTTCCAGGATTTTGGGGAATATTCCAGGGATTTTTGGAAAGTTTCCAGAGATTTACCAGAAATGTTCAACCCCTTCACAACCCTAACTATAACCTAATCTGCTTAACACCTATGCTACACATTGATTTATTTTATTTATTTGCTCTATATCCAACTAATGATGAACCTAGGATAGTTAATTGTGTGTGTATTTTATATATTTATTTATTTTTTAAATCATAACTATTATTATTTTATCCCTTATTTTTCCATTATTTCCAGTCTTTGCGTATTGGTCTTACTCTCACTGGATAGGCCCATATTTGTAACCCAAGGGAAACAAAAGACTTTTCATTGCTAAACCGTCAGAGCTCCATTCTCGCCTACTTCCAATGCATAATAAAAACCTAACCAGTATCAGAGCCAATCACCGACCAGCCTCACTCTCAGGAGCCAGTTATTGAGTTTTGAGGGCGTTTCCTGTTAGACGAATGCAGGTTGCAATCCTGAAACCAGGCGGGTGTTGTCTCTTTATAATGAGCTGCTGCTCGGGTTTATATTGGGCAGGGAGTGTGGCCTGTCACTGCCTTGGCAAAACTCCCGCTGGAATACATTCCTCCTTATTCTAGAAAACTGCTGTGATTGAGAGCTTCTGAAAGAAAGGATAAAGAAAAACCAAAGTTTAGAGACCATTTCCACTGCTTCCCTGGGTCTCCCAACCATTTATTAGCCCCTGTGGGGCAGTATTATTTTAGTTAGTTTATATATATATATATATTTTTTTTTTTAGTTTTTTTGGCTTGGGTGACTGTATCAACAGAAAGACAGCAGGTAAGCTCAAAATATACTTTTTATTTTAATAAGCTGCTGTGTAATGAATGGGAATCCTGAATGAAGGTGACTGATTGGCAAATGTGATGAGACACTAGATCTATTCAGCTTAGGATTTCGTTTTCAGTGTTCTTTCTGATTATGATTCTTTTTTTTTCTGTTTAGGATTGACTGTGATTTATTGTTATGATGTTGTCATTAGCAGTTCCCGTCTAGTGAGTTAATCTGATTCTATTACAGGATGAATATCTCTGTTTCTCCACCTCACCAGTTTGACTGGCTTTGCACTGTTGCACTATTAGTCATTCATTGGAGACCAGGTAGTACAGATGACATTGAGCTTCATCTTTACCACGTGAATGAGTTTAGAGTGTTTTGTTTGATTGTCTGGGAGTTTTTAGACATCATTTTGAATGAATTTTGAGCTCATACCATATTGAAGATTTTAAGAACACTTCTAAGCAAATTTGTATGATTCTATGAGCATGAACTCTCAGAGAACAGTAACAGTTGTCTCATATTTTGGAAGATTACTATTATGTGTCTCCCTCTTCTTGTGCCTTTATGGTGGTTGTGTTATCTTCTGATGACACAGGTGGTGGTGATGCATTAGATGTGTATATAGGCAGATAAGCAGTGAAGGGTCTGTTTAGTGTGCATAGTCCATTGTTTTCCTGCTGAACAGCTGTCAAGAATGACATTAAGACTTTATAGTCCTGTTCTGTTTGCTCTGTTGCATCCCATGTGTGTTTTGAGCACTATGCACACATACAAATAAAGGATCTTTACTGGCACATGCAGTTCCATGATATGCCTTTAACATCCATTGAACCATTCCATTGCAAACAAGTTTCTTTATAGAGAAAAAAAAAGCTTCTTTAGATGTTTAGAATGTTCTTCACACTCAGAAAAAATGGTTCTTTTAAGAACTGATCACTGAAATAAACCACCTTTTGTAACCTTTATTTTTATAGTGTATAGAAACAGTCTGTTCATTCAGTCTTCTCTCAACATTGACATACAGAGCAAGAAAGGTGGTGGTGAATTTTGGTTTTCAGCAACTGTATCTGAAACCTGCACACTGTCCTGTTTCATATAGTTTTTCTAAGTTTTTTGACAGGCAAAAATCACTGCATGGCCATTTAAAATGAGTTTGGACCAGTTACTGGACCATTCTCTCTTATACATCCATATCAAGAGTTAGATTATAATTTATGATTAAAAACCACGGTGTACTAAATGGTACAAAAAACTGTCAGTGGGTGGGTCAGCATCCTTTCAAAAGGTAGAATTTTGTATCTTATTTAGATCTAAAGGGTTCCACCTCAGGCTTTTGTACCTGTTTATTTCGGAGAGTGTAATATCTTTGCAGTAGTTCAGCTTTGGTAACATCATGTATCACTCAGGTTTGCTTGGCCAGCTGTTTCCTGTTTGATTTTGCTGGGCTTTCATTGTTGACTCTGACTGTCCTCCTGATAATGGCATTTTTTTTTACTCTGACCAGCCTTTTCTAGGTGGAGTGTTAATGTCTGCTCAGCTTGTTTTAACACATTTATTCATGTCCTCCAGTTTACTGGTTGTCTGAAGAAATAAAGACAAGATGTTCCAAGAGGTGCTTTCAAACATCTTGAGGTTCTACGACTACCTTCTGAAAAGAACTGGTAAGAGTTTATTCCATCATGCTTTTTAGATGAACAAATACCACCAATATCCCTGGCGTATTTTAATTATGCACATAAACTATTAAAGCTTTAAGATTTGTTATAACTTCACTCATTTATTGTATGCAGCGCTAGAGTTTGGTCACTGGTAATGCAAACTCTATTGTAATACAGCCTTGCTTCATGTGGCTAATGAGTTGCCGTGTAATTTGCACAGATGCCAGAGTGCGGGATTACCCCCTGATGCAGAGTCCTATTCAGATGACAGTCATCTTGCTGGGATACGTGATCTTCGTTTTATATGTGGGACCAAGATGCATGGCCAATCGGAAACCTTTCCGCCTCAACACAACTATGATTGTCTATAATTTCTCAATGGTGGCCTTCAACGCCTACATTGTTTATGAGGTAGGATACTCTTTCATTTATTTGAATGTGTGTTTGGGAGAGTAATTTAAGGTATTGCACCTCATAACTTTAACATAATGGATGTTTTTGAGGATTAAAGATACAGTTGATTAAAAAGTACTCACCCTCATTCATTACATAACCCTTAGTAATTCTTCTGTAGATCACAGAAGAAGATATTTAGCAGAATCTTCACACTGCTCTCTTCTATATAATGAAAGTGAATGATCACCATAGCTTCCAAGCTCCGAAAATGACAAGTAGTCACCGTAAAAGAAGACTTTTGTGATGACAGCTTGAGTCATACAGACCATTTTTTATAATACTTTTATCGTGCATTTTGTCATTTTTGAAGCTGGACAGCCTATGGTCACCTTTAACTTTCACTATATGAAGATGATCAGTGTGAACATTCTTACAGGAAAGAAAGTCAAAGTTTTGAAAGACATGTCTGAATAATGGCACCATGTTACCATATTGTTGTACTTCCATGTAATTTTTTGATCTGCCTGACGCAGTTCCTGATGTCTGGCTGGGCAACAACGTACAGTTGGAGATGTGACCTCTGTGACCCCTCCAGCAGTCCTCAAGCTCTCAGAGTAAGTTTATTTCATGTGAATCTCAAAATATTAAGTAGCAAAACTGTTTTCAACATTGATAATAATAAGAAATATTTATTGAGCACCAAATCAGCATATTATGCCAAGTTCCCACTACACGACTTTAAACGTCTGCAGATCGCTGTGCTGTTCACACACACTACATGACTTCTTGTCTGTCTTAAAGTCTTTGTGGTGTTCACACTACATGATACTATGTACGTAAATGATCCACAACAAGGAGTCACACATTACACGAGCTGACAAAAACTGTCACCCAATGACTCTACACGGTCCCCAAACATGAAAACACACGTGATATGAAAATAACAAGTGACGAGGAGTTGTTTATTTGAAAATGTACATTGGAAAGAGATTAGTGCTGCAAGCTGTTTGCGTGTTAACTTTCGCACCATTTCTTGTCCAAACATTTCTTAAAGCCATGTTGCTGCTGCTGCTGCTGTTTCTGTTCCGGTGACCTCAACCCATGCCTTGCTCTCTCGTTGACTGTAGCTCGTCGCGACATCTGACAACACGTGATGTCGAGTCGGCCGACGAGTCCAGATATTTCGCACACTAGATATTCGTCAGTGAGCCTCTTTGATGCGTTGAGTAGTTCACACACAAAGATTGCTGAGTGCTGATCACCTGCCAATTTTCCACCTGATCACAGCCCAACCTGTCGGCGAGGTCGTTGAAAATCCTGCAGTGTGAACTTGGCTTTAGAATGATTTCTGAAGGATCATGTGACACTGAAGACTGGAGTAATAGCTGCTGAAAATAAAATGTTGAAATGTGGGTGTATATATGTATATATTTATATTATGTATGTGTATATATATACATATATACATATACATATATACATGTGTGTATATATATACATATTTTATTATATACATATTTTTTTTTTTTTTTTTTTTTTTTTTTTTTTTTTTTATGTAGGATTGTATTTTTTTTTTTTTTTTTTTTTTATATTTTGTATTGTTATTTTTACTGGTATTTTTGATCAAATAAATGCTGACTTGGAGAGCATAAGAGAGACATTTCAAAATCATTTTTAACTAAACTTGAGCACTAGTGTATATTGTGACTAATTGTGTTTCTCCTTGTATCCTCAGATGGTTCGGGTAGCCTGGTTGTTCTATTTTTCCAAATATATTGAACTTCTAGATACAGTAAGAATAATTTGTCTTTATGTCATAATTATCATGCTTTAATTTTTGTTGCAATGCTGAAATAGAAACAGGATAATGTGCATTTTTAATTAAAGCGCATAGGCACAATATACAGTACAGTAGCTTCCTCAATAACTACAAGAAGATTTGTTTCCTGAGTTAACAAGAACTGTGTCTGTGATCCAGGTGTTTTTTGTGTTGAGAAAGAAGCACAGTCAGGTGACATTCCTGCATATCATTCATCATTCCATCTTGCCCTGGACCTGGTGGTGGGGCGTCACTCTTACTCCTGGTGAGTCTATCAATGCTGCAGTCACTGGTTTCAGTAGTTATTAACTGGTTTTGCTTCAAGACCCAGATTGTATCATAAAAAAGCCTGAGATTTTAGGAGACTGCTTGTTCCAATAAAAGATTTTTAGGTTAATGTGTTTACTAAGATGTTTCAATTGCTTAATTTATCATCTTATTTTCATGTTAAAATTGACAGCGGGTGGCATGGGTTCTTTTCATGCTATGGTGAACGCGTGTGTCCATGTCATCATGTACACCTACTACGGTCTGGCTGCTGCAGGGCCACGCTTCCAGAAATATCTGTGGTGGAAAAAGTACATGACTGCTATCCAACTGGTTAGTGTTAACTCCTTTAACTTGTGTGATTTAAAGGATTACTTCCCACAAAAATGAACATTTGCTGAAAACTCACTCACCCTCAGGCCATTCACGATGTAGACGAGTTGTTTCTTTATCGGAACAGATTGGAGAGGCTGAGCATTACCTCACTTGCTCACCAATGAAACCTCTTCAGTGAATGGGTGCCATCAGAATGAGAGTTCAAACAGCTGATAAAAACATCACAATAATCCACAACACTCCTGTCCATCACTTAACGGTTTGCGAAAAGCTACATTTGAAATAAATTCATCAAGATGTTTTTAACTTGCTTCAGCCTAAAATCCAAGTCCTCTATCCATAATATTGCTTTCTCCAGTGGAGAAGTAATTTCGTCTGATTCAGGAGAGAAATCTGTACAGATCAAGCACCATTTAAAGCAAAAATGGTCCAAAACGGTTCTGAACAAATATGTTGGTGGGTTGTTGGAACTTTTTCACTTGAGGAATCATTATTATGGATTATAGCCAGAATCAACGGTTAAGTTAAAATGCCTTAATTATGGATTTGTTTCTTACAAACACGCAATTGCTCAATTTCTCCAAATCTGTTCGGATGAAGAAACAAACTCGCCTACATCTTGGATGGCCTGAGGGTGACTAAATGTTCAGCAAATTTTCATTTTTGGGTGAACTATTGTTATAATGTGAACTGCATCAGTGCTTAATCAAAATGGCACATATAAATTGAGATTATGTCTAGTTATAGTTTTTATTTTTTCTTTGTATTCAAATTAATTGTAATTGTGATTTTGTTTTTTTTATTAAATGAAAATGTAACCATAATAATTACAGTTCTGTTGTGTTTTCCACAGATTCAGTTTGTGCTGGTGACTGTCCATATATCTCAGTATTACTTGATGGAAAAGTGTGAATACCAAGTTCCCATCTTCATTCATCTCATCTTGTTCTATGGAACCTTTTTCTTCATCCTCTTCTCCAACTTCTGGATCCAGGCCTACATAAAGGGAAAGCGACTACCTGTTTCCACCGAGGACAAACCCAAACAGAATGGCATTACCACTGTGATTGAGCCAGTGGTAGTGGCCAATGGCAAACACTTGGAAAATGGCACTGTGCACTACACTAATGGATTTGCTCACAATGGGAAAGTGAAGGAGATCTAAAGAGGCCAAACAAAAGCATCAGAGACATTGTTGTTAAATTATTTTTGACAAATTTACATTTTTTATGATTGCATGGGAGATGAAATGGCACACTGGATCTGGCGGTGGGTCCCCCTTTCTTTGTATTTATGGATGTTGGAGGCTGGGGAGCACTAAGCATGAAGAGAATTCGTCCACTGAGGTTGGCTTTGTTGACGTGGCTCTGAAACCTGACAGCATTGTCTGTGGTTCAATCCGCTTGACCTTGCCATTTTTTCCTGGCATATGAGTCTCCCAGTTGTTTGCACACTGTACAGTTTTCACAGATCTAGCTCACACTTGACTGTAAATAAATATTTTCTCTGTTTATTTGAAATTTAGAAGTTGTCCATTTTTTTTTTTTTCTTTTGTAACTTATCAGTCAATAAATGCTTTTTATAATAAATTGTATTGTGATTTGGAAACAAAACATTGTTTACATTATCGGCACTCCTCTATACACTTTTAAACATGCTAATATCCAGAAAGTCTTAAAAGAACTTCAGTTTGCATGCTTCCTCAACCTGAGATAATCCAAAATTTAGAGCATTTCGACTGCTTAAGACATGAGCAGTCTCATATGTAGTAAACATTGTCCATTTAAACAGACCGTATATAATGCATGGATGTTTAATTTTTATTATAATGCACTGATCCCTAGCCATTTTTCTTTAGTTCTCATATCGATATATTTACATCAACACGTTCTGATTCATAAAGAGCTCTGTTGTCCATTTAGAAAATAGCTTCCGAAACAACAGAATTCACCAGATTTTGCATAGAGCTCAAGTGCATGTTCAGACACTGCATTCATCTCAATGTTTATCTTCCATTTATGGTTTTAAATTAGTCAAAACATGACACCTAGAGGCTTTCGGTGGTTTTTATTCAACCATTCTGCCAACATAGCAATACACAATTCCACTTAAAAAGCTTTAAAACCATACATTAAAAATAAGACTAATAAATTGAAAACAGCATTAGAGCAGCTACAGAGCAAATACAAGAAACATGAAAAAGGGAAGCAACTACTTCCTTACAAAACTTTATTTGAAAAAAAATTACATTTCTGTACATAATTTAATGATCACTTTTAGGGTTAAATATGCAAGTTGAATAGAAACACTACAATGGTTTAAAGCTTTAGCTATCAGTGGAGGCGGTCTTCTGGGAATCCCATGCTCAAAGTTTTGCATTTTTTAAAAAACCACTGTGCCTCTGTAAACAAGAATAAGGGAATGCCTAATAAAAAGGTGTAGAGTTTGTGGCAGGTAACAGCCCTTAGTGTTTGTCAGTGAAATTACCCAGCCATTTGAAAGCCAAACATTAAAACCAATGGGAGTTTAATGAACATTTGGGAAACACTTTTCTGGATGCATTAAAAATGACCATTTCATAATTATCGGATGTGTTGTTGAATTATGCTGCTGGTAGGCTTGGGTTTCTTGACAGCATCCTTTTCAAAACTCTTCCAAAGTCGAATCGTTTCATCAGCAGCAACAGAAGCCACAGTCGAACCATCTGGACTGAGTCCCAAGTTGAGGACTCGGTCTTCGTGTCCTGAGACAGATGATTGGGAAAGGAGAGGAATTAATTGCATTTCTCAATTTATTGTGGTTGTAATATTCAACTGAAGAAAGGGTGACCACACAAAACTTTATGAAGTACAACAACTTCAAACTTGCCTTCAAGCTCTGCAACTTTAGTGAGTGAGGGGTATTTCCAAATTATAACCTTGTCATGAGCAAAACCGTGACCAGACACCAACTCTTTGTAGTTAGGTGCAAAAACAAGAGATGATATCTGAAAGGAAATAATCATTTAATCGTCAAATTACTGATGTCACATGTACTATGACAAAGCCAAAAGAGCCAAAAGTGAGAAAGCCCACCTGTGAACAAGTATCTAGGGCACTGATACAAGAGCCGCTGTTGGCATTCCAGATGCGAATGTGACGGTCACTGGTGCCCCCTCCTGATGCAAGGATGTTAGGCTGCCAAGGGCACCATGCCAAAGCCTTAAAGGTACAAAAAAATAAAAAGGACAAAAAGGTAAAATAAAACCACAAATGGAAGATCATTGGTGGAACTGAAGACATCTTGCCAAATTCAAAAATCACCTTGACTGCTCCCTGGTGTTCACTAAGAGCATGGATGGCTTGATGCTCTGAGCCAGATGTCATTGGCCAAATGTACACCATGTTGTCATTACCGCCACTAGCTAAATATTTCCCATCTGGGGACCATGTAAGGCCACAGACTTCCTGAGTGTGTCCACCAAAGGTGAAGATGTGGTGGTCTGCTACCCGAACATCATGCTGATGAATCAAACCAGATCTGGAGCCACTAAGGAGAACAAAAAGGGTGTTAACACAGTCAAACGCATATAATCTTCAGAGCACAAGGTGCTGGTCTTACCTAGACAAAACATGATCATTCCAACTCAAGCAACCAACCCTTGCCGAATGGCCATCCATGCTGCGGAGACGCTTTTGGTACTGAACATCCCAGAGCTGCAAGAAAATGGCATGAAATTCAGCAAGAGGGCAATTCAATTAGATCTTGGTGCTCTAAGATAATACATTGGATAGAAATGGCTATTTGGGAGTTTGAAGAATGAAGTTCTGAAAACAAGCAGACCTGTTATTACAGCATTACATTTTGGGATGCCTTTGAATATTGTCTTGGACAATGGAAGGCTTTGTCAAAGAACAAAAAATATTTGAACCACAGTACGAGAAAATGTAGCCACTTACCTCAACTTTACAATCACTGGTCCCAATGGCCAAGAAATTGCCATCTTTGCTCCAAGAGACAGAGCAGATGAACTCATTGTCCTCCTCCATTTTCTTTAATAAAACAATGTCCCCTGCACCAGCATCCCACAAATACACATGGTCGGCAAGGCCAACTGCCAACATGTTCTGCCTTCCCCAATCCATCAGGTTCAGATCTGAACACAAATTGACATTAGTCTCATATAGAAATAATCTTCAAATCAGACCATGTGGTTTTTAGGAAAAATTATCAGCTCACAGAAATCATTTTTGATATCAGGGGCATCTAGAATCCGCTCTGGAACCGAGGGAATGTACCGGCTCTTCCTGATAGAGTCCGGTGTGGCAACCTGACTGTAGAGAACCTTTAAATTATTCTGATAACCTGTGGGAGATATTGTTTAGTTAACTCAAGAGACCCGTTTGTGGAAGGACTTTACCAGGCAAAATTAAACTTGTTAATCAAGAAGCCAAAAGCAACAAGTTATTACAGTTTTTCTGAGCTGCTAAAACACTAAACCCCCAATCTCTGAACCAAATTCTCACTAGCTTAAACCAATTTGTCAAAAAGCACTCTTTCTTCTAAACCTTAAAACACATTCAGGCTCTATTTGCCAATCTAAATGCACTCTTTTTTGCAAAACTCTAAACATTCTCATTCACTTAAACACTTATCACAGTGTGATGCATTTGTGCTGCAAAAATGCTAAACAAGTAGCAAAAGTTAAACTAAAGCAGTCATCATTTACCATGACGATTCAATTGTTCACACTTGTTTCTAATGATGTGATCAAACCAACTGTACAAAATATGAGCTAGTTCAGAGTGCACAAGTGGCACAGGCGACTGAATGATACAAACAATAGATGGAAACAATCTGAGGAGGAAGGGTACATGTAAGAGGTGGAAGAGGAGAGAAAGAGTAAGGTCTAGAGAGTGTCATCAAGACTGAATCTGTCAGACCAGAGTTTTTTTTTGCCCTCTTTGTCTAGGGGAAAAAAAAGAAAAAAAAAGAAAAAAAAAAACAGCATTACTCATGACGTAGACATAGTCCTCAGGCCAGACTCAAGTACAAGGACATGATGCCGAGACAGAATGAATCTCTCATTGACCCTGATTTTACATTTGCACAGCTTACAGTACGTGAGTGTACTGTAATATGCTGTTCATTTAGAGTTTTATTTGACCTTTTTGGCCTTTGCAGTTGGATGGCAGTATTTTTGCAGCATCCAAGTGCTGAATAAACATTCAATACTATTCAATATTCAGCACAATACTATTCTTGCAGTACATACAGTAGGCCTATACAGTATATTCAGCTTACTCCATTGCTATACTTTTAACAGAATTGCGAAATTGTTTACTCAATACAATATTTTTTTCTGTAATGTTCTGGATGCTATGTTCTCCATTTTTCTTTGTAGTGTCTAGTGAATGCTCTGTGGTGTTTATATTATTGATTCATGCATGTGTGATCTGAGAGCGCGGTTTGACTTCGAGTGCAAGTGAAATGGTTTTGCAGTGATTGTTTGATTTTGATGGAAGAGTCAAGGGGTTTCGTGAATTTATTTTGAGTATTTCGATGCGTTTAAGGTTTTGAGAAAATGAGTGATGTTTCAAGACATATGTTTTCGCAATTCAGAAAAACTGTTAAAAAAAAAAAAACAAAAAAAAAAAAAAAAAATCACCACAAACAAAACCATACATACCTTCAGGGGCATTCAGTGGTTTTCCTCCTAAATGCAGGATCTTTGCTTCCTCAATGTCATATCCATTTAGTGTCACAGACCAAGCTTTCTGATTTGGCTGGCAGGACAATAATGTATAATGTCAGAATATCTAGAAGCTGGCATATGGAATGATATTAATAATAATAATAATAATAGATTCATATTGTATTATCATCATCCTTTTAATTCTTATAAAAAGTTACAAGTTACTACTTTAATTTATTATAAAAAAAGTTTATTGAAATACAATTATTATTATTATCATCATTATTATTATGTAACTCACTGCTGTAGAGGATGTGGTTTCTTCCACTGGCTCGTTCTCTTTGGAAATAAGAAAACTTGCTACATCCAACTGTTTGTTATTCCTTGTTGGGATAAATCGATCTCCTCCTGCCTTAGAGGGGGTGTTCTGGGTTTTGCCGTTCTTTCCTGTTGAGAGACATCAGATATGAAGCACTGAAGACACTCCAGCTCTACAGTGAGCAGCACCCATGTGACACTTACCCGGTGTTTTACTGGGGGTTTTAGAAAGGCTCGCTGATCGGTTCATACTCTTGTTCGGTGAGAGCGAGCTCGCGTTGGTGGAGCTGGATGTGCTGGCTTTTCTCTGCCACCTCGCCATCGGGGCATTTGTGATGGGCATGTCCAGACGGAGGACGTTGTGGATGTCATTCTCAAACCCAAAATGGGACATTACTACTGCAGTCACGATCACTCTGTAGGAGTAAAAGGACAAATAACAGCAAAGTTACGGAGTCTGGCTATAGAGCACGTGAAGCACGATGAAGTGCCGTTTAGAGTTTAAAAACTACATGATACCAAGTGAATAAATATATATTATATATGCTTTTCATAAGCTTTAACATAAAAACGTATAATTAAATATGTGAACAGTTATGAAACGCTACCAATACAATGTTGATTAAGTTACTGCAGTTGTGTTCATAACTAGGTTAGCTGACTCGGAAAAAAACAAACAATATTTTATATTTCATCTTACCACAAATCCAAACAATTCGTTTCTTCCAGGCACAATAAATTTGTCACCAAAGATGAAGCGCTCTTATTCACACACAGGTTTCGCGAACACTTCGTCTTTCCACAAGCAGAGTCAACTATCGTCTGAGCAGGTGAAATCAGTAATTCATTCAGTTCTCCTTCGCGGGACTTGTTACCGGTGTGTGGAGTAGGTGATTGTCGCTAGATGACGTCATACATTAATTAGCATATTCATGACGTAAGTGCGTCGTATTTTCCTGCCTCCCTGTGCTTACTGCATTTTAATGCAGCCAAATTCGCAATAAAACTGTTTTTATTATTATATTTTAATGTTTCTGTTGACAAACAATGGAATGAATATTATAATGACTGAAACGCGGTCCATTAAGACTACATAACCAGCTCTCAAAGATATTAATCTGCACAAAAATCCTATTCACGACATTGTCTAATGAAATCAAATACACGTACGATTAAGACAATGGTTGTGCTGTGATTTCGGCTATACTCGCATGTAAAATAGAGTTGGAAGCAACAGAATATTTTTTTAACTGAAAGTGCTGCTCCTCTCTGCGCTCACTGAACAGAGCAGATGCAGAGAGAGAGGTGTGCGCGAGCGCTGGGAAAGAGACCTCGCGCTCGTGCGGCAGTACCAGAGAGTCTCAGAGACTAAATAAGGTTTGTCCAGGCAGGTCGCTAGATTTGTCGCTAGACGCTTTTTTTTTGAAAAACATCGCTGGGGGTCTGAAAAGTCGCTAAATCTAGCGAGTATTTGGCTTTGTTGGCATTTTTTTTTTGAAGAAGCAGAGTCAACTATCGTCTGAGCAGGTGAAGATGGTTAACGGTTAAACGCCAGTTTAAATGTCTGAAACGCCTGTCGTGATTGGTGAATTCAAAAAACAAAAGTTTTGGGTTGATTGGTGAATCGCATCACAGCGCACTTCCTGACAGTATTACATAATAAAAGTCCTTTAGGCTCATTTCTGTTCACGTTGTTAACCTGAGTTTTTAATTGAGGTATTACTTTCAGTGTTACATAATAAAAGTCCTTTAGGCTCATTTCTGTTCACGTTGTATTATAGGAGCAATAACATATTTACAAACTATAAGAACGTAGTAATACAAATTGTAAATGTATATAACGTTAGAGTTGTTATACGCAGGAATGTGCAGAGGAGTAAAAAACGATTAAAAATGTAAGTAAAATATAAAAACAATGCATAGATTTGTAAAGGAAACGTGTTTGAATGTGGAAAAAATAAGTATTTATGTATTACACAAGGCCTGGCCTGAAAATATCAAAGATATCAAGTGATACAACCTTTCGCTTTCACTACATTTTCTTTCAATACAAGTGAACGGTGGCTGTCAGTTTCTCGACTGTGGCTGTCATTAACATCTGAATAAATCGGCTTTGAAATGATATCACATTTTTCATTTTCAGTGAGAGATGCTTTTATTTTAAAAACAGTTCTGTCGTTTAGAGATTAAAAAACTTTAATTTTGAAATGTTTCAAGACCGGTGCGGTTGCCGCTGTTGGGCGTGGCCTGTCTTTGATGTTTTCGTTGCACTGGATGCAGTAGCAAAACAAAGCCAATGATATATACAGCTCTGTGTTCTGAGCTGCGTTTTCATTAGAAATTCGCAGAGGTAAATAAATGTACATTTATTTTAACGTCAGACGGTTATCATTTAACATGCCAGGTCTTATCTTACGAATGGGACACTAGTAACGTTAAGAGTTTTTCTCTTGCCATGTTGAGTTTTTATGTTGACAGGTAACGTTGTATACAATTTTCTATTTCCGTGAGTGTGTTGTTATAATGTTTTTTCGAATCCTCGCAGGGGGTTTTCATCACATAAACCGCCAGGTTTGTGAAGCTCTTCGCACGGTAGGAAGGAGGAAGTGGAGTGGGGTTTAACTTACTGCTGGCAAAGAAAAGAAAGTAAACTGCTCCACGGTGCTCTTCTGGATCAGCGGGGTGAGCCCACCTGTTAACAGCACCTTTGCTTTAAAAAAAAACTTCCTTTAAACCTAAACTAATCAGAAACCTTCACGCTGCTATTTCATATCAGCATTACGAATTAGTTTAAGACTTCCTTGTTTATTTGTACGTCACGTTCTGACCTTAAGCATTCAGGTGTTTGTCTGCCCGGTAAAGGGTCGAGGAGAGGGAGCAGGACGGGATGTTTGCTCGGAAAAACAAGCGAGCTGCAGCCAAACAGGTCAGTGTTGAAATGTTTAGCAAATGAATGTCAGCTGTCCATGTTGTTAGTAATGTTCTCATTAAAATGTAAATTCTGTCATTGTAAGTTACTAAAATGATGACTGTTTTCATTTATGAGTGAACTGTCCTTTTGAGGATGATGTCTGTTGTTTGGATTGGACTCGGACAGAGTTCGAATCAATTTAATCATCGGTCCATCTCGTGAATGAAATAAGGGTGCTATTGGACCTTTACATGTAAGGTTTTCTTTCTTTTTAGATGGGACTGTTGCTTGATTTCAAGCCAGATGATATGATGAACATGGAGCAAGATCTGGATGATCCAGGTTTAGAAGCAGAATTTGCTGCCATTGTTGGGAAGAAACCCAATGTGGCTCCCAAGGGGAAAAAGGCTGGAAAAGGTGGGCATCATGATTATTGTTTTTTTTTTTTCTTTCATATAATAAATGCAGACGTTATCTGTGCTATCACCTAATGTATCATTTAATGTACTCATAATGCAAGTTGTGATAGTGCCAAGGTCTGTATTACCTGAAGAGAGCTGTCTTTTAGCATTCCCATTCATCTCAGGGGCAGCTGCTCATTTCATGAGGAACCCTCCAGAAGTACATGATTTAAAAACCTGACGTCTTTGATCATAGGCACTTTTTTATGCATATTATGAGCCTGATAGAATGATTTTTGAAGGATCGTGACACTGACAACTTAAGTATTGGCTGCTAAAAAGTCAGCCTTGCCATCACAGGAATAAATAATTTTTAAATCTTTTAATAAAATATATTATAATAGAAATCCAAAATCAGTCAGATACTATAATGTATTTTATACAACACTACGAGGCAATCAAGCATTTGTGAATTGGGAATTAAAAGATTATAGTATGTGGCAACGTTTGAACTACCATCAGTAGAGAAAGATGCTTTTTGCAGATAAAAATATTTTGTGTGCATCTAAATAAATTGTACTTGAATTTTTATGTTCAGCTCCATTACCGATGGAGGATATTGAAAAAATGGCGGAGGCCTGCATGAAAGACATTGATGATGATGAAGATGATAGTCTGGAGGATGATGAAGACCTCTTGGTAAATTTAACCTGTGATTATTTTCTGTTTCTCTTCACTGTCAGCACCTTCTGAATGTAGTATAGTGAGTTTATTGTATTTGCTGGGATTCTCATTAGGCTGAGCTGCAGGAAGTGGTTGATGATGAGGAAACAGAAGATTCAGGTGCCAGAAACCCCGCCTCCCACATTAGTGCGGAAACCTCTACAGCAGAATTGACGGCAGCCAGCCAGGTATGATCTAAAAGTTTATTTGGGAAGGCATAATCATATTGTCTTCAAACAGTTGTGTTAGTTGTAATATCAAAGTTAGATTTTAATCGTTCTTTGAAGATATGTTGGCTCTATATGTGGTTATCATGTTGCTAATACCACTGAATTGCTCGTATATAGACTGAGCTCTTATTCTTCACTATTCAATAGTTTTGGGGTCAATAAATATTTTTATTTAAATATTTAATATTTTTTATTATTATTTGTTTATGTTATTGTTTTTATTTTTTTCTTATTTAATTTGTAATTTATTATTTAAACACTCCATTAAATGTATCAGAAGTGACAGTAAAGACATTTGTAATGTTAAAAAATATTTCTAATAATTACAAAACATTTCAAAAATTGATTCTGAAGGATCATGGAACACTTAAGAACTGGAGTAATGGCTCCTGACAATTCAGCTTTGCCATCACCGGAATAAATTACTGTTTAAAATCTATAATTTTATATAGTCAAATATATTTCTGCGAGTCCTAAAAAAAGTCTTAAATTTAGTTGTATCGAATTTAAGGCCGTAAAAAGTTTGAATACATTAAAATGGTGCAAGAAAAGTCTTAATTATAATATCAAAAGTCCTTACATTTTGGGACCGAATCGAGACATGGCTTAATTTGATGATTAAAATTCAAAAGCATTTCATCCAATAATAAATATGAGCTACTAGCTTCAAAATAGCAGTTATGAGCAGAGCTGCTTTGTGTACCATTACTGGGGAAACCAATATATTACTTGCTTTCCAAAAGTGCTGGCACAGAATAAATTTGTATTTTCAATCGGCCTGTCTGATGTTTTTGGTAAGACCAATGCAAAAATCAACCCAATTTTTATTTAATTTTTTTGCTGTGTTTTTGATCAAATAAATGTAGCCGTGATGAGCGTAAGAGACTTTTGAAAAAACCTAAAAGAATCATACTGACTCCAAATCTTTGAAGTGTTGATACAATTATACAACATTTAACAGCAATCACATAAACTTGAGATGTACAAAACTTATTTTCAAAGTAGGTAGGTTCCTCCAAACCAGCATTTAATGCAACAAAGAAACTGCTGCTAAAAATCTAATCAAATTGTTGAACATCAAATTGTTGAACATCCTGACCCATTTCTAATTATGTCTTAATTGAGGTTCAGTTTTTCTCAGAATCTTAGTTAAAGCTTTTATCCTGACTCCATTTGTAAAGTATAGATTATTAATTTGCACATCTCAATGATCATAGGCTCTATTTTGAAATGGCTTTTGTGTAAGAAGTAATGCGCCACTTCTTTTTTTTCCCTTCTCAGAACACTAAGGTTTCTTCAGTACCTGGTACCATTGAGCACACTTTAGAGGAGAGAATAAACCTGTATAGGATGGCTGTTACCAATGCCAAAGCCACAGGGGAAACCTCTAAAGCTCGGCGATATGAGAGAGGCCTCAAGGTGAGTGGATATAGTGCCACTGCTCAAACAAACAAACTTTGGGTACATATTTTTTATGATAATTTATGACAGTTGACACTCTCATATTTTTGGTTAGACACTACAGACTATGCTGGCATCGGTACGGAAAGGAGGGAAGATTGACGAAACAGAGATTCCCCCTCCAGTTGCATGTGGAGTGTCTGGTAGTCCCAGTGCGCCCCCTGCCCCTGCAGCTTCACCTGATCAGCACGAGGAGTGTGACAGCGCTGTTGAGATCTCTCCCATCTCTGCAGAGGCCATCCCTGTTGTCATGGATCCAGCATCAAACACTAAAGACGAGTCCTCTGGTGTAGCCTCTCCAGCTTCCCTGTCATCTCCAGAAGGGGAACATGCTGCAAGTGGCACTGAATTGCACTTAGGTTAGCCAAGTGCTTTTGTGGAAACATACCCTATGAAAACTTATTTGGCTTTTAGTATGAATATGTTAGCCTTAAAGGGATACTCCACCCCAAAATGAAAATTTTGTCTTTAATCACTTAACCCCATGTCGTTCCAAACCCATAAAAGCTCTGTTCATCTTCGGAACACAATTTAAGATATTTTGGATGAAAACCAGGAGGCCTGTGACTGTCCCATAGACGGCCAAATAAATAACAGTGTCAAGGTCCATAAAAGATATGAAAGTCATCATCAGAATACTCCATCTGCCATCAGACGTGCAATATGGGTTATATGAAGCGACGGGAACACTTTTTGTAAGCGAAGAAAACAAAAATAATGACTTTATTCAACAATACCTTTGTCAACAGCTAACAAGTTGTTGAATAAAGTCCGTATTTTTGTTTTCTGAAGACGAGCGGAGCTTTTGCGTTTTATGGAACAACATGGGGATAAGTGATTAATGACAAAATTTTCATTTTGGGGTGGAGTATCCCTTTAATTCTACAGAGAATGCTATATTTTATATAGATTTCATAAGATTAGGAGGAGAAACTGTTAACACCGGAGCCATTCACAAATACATTACGTAGTTTTCAAACTTCACATCTTCAGCATGATTATGTCATATGTTATAGTTTCATATTGAATCTAAAGGAGTAATGTATTAGACTGTAGATGTCATGAGCTATCAAATGCGGCTTTACTGAGCTCATTAGCTCTGACACGAGCAGTGATATAAACAAAAGGATACTGGCTATCCAAAAACAGGGTGGAACTGCTCAACATGTCCTACCCTGTCTTCCTGTTTCAGTTGAAATGACTTCACCACATAGAATAACATTCTGTGTTTCAAGGTACTTCAGTGAACCTTTAGGGGTTACTAGTTAATGGTTGAAAGGTAAAATGTCTAGCTTGTGTCTCAAGTTATGGTAATTTTTTTAATTTAAGCCATGTAATAAAAATGTCAAAATACGGAAAGGTTATATAAAACAATGAACAATTTAATTCAGCACTGTTTCTAGGTCAGTAATAAAATGTAAGCAAATTTGTTACATGGAACTCCTTTGTACAATCAGGTTACCTTGCTTTGGAATCTGAAGCTCATTGGAACATTATTTTAAATCGGAATAATATTTCACAATATTACTTTTTAATAAATCCAGCATTGATGAACAAAAATACTTATTTTAAAACTCTAGAAGAAATGTTACTAGTCCTTTTGGTAAATATTTTAAACTTGATCCCTATTCTCTGATTAATATTTGACAGCAGTTGTATTGATTTATGAGTGGGGTATTTATTTGCTAAATTATTCCATGCTGTCCATCAACCCTAACAAGTGTTTATTTTTACTGATAATATAATTTCATTGGAATCTTTTTTTTTTTTGTCATGTTCCATAATAGTAGTAGTCATAATTCAAAATGTACATTAAAAAAAAAAATCTGTTATTTTTATTCAATGGATCATCAACGCCAGACGTAGAAAAGCAAACAATGTTGAAAATGAGAGCCTTTCCCTTTAAGCTGTTCCTGACTTGCTAATTTAACTGTAAGTATGACATTCTACAAAGCTGTTGTGGTTTCCTCTGCTCCTAAAGCACACTCACCAGCCGGACAGCCCACTAAAGACATTCTTTTGGAGCGACAGAAGGAGTACAGGATGGCAGCTCTCAAGGCAAAACAAGCAGGAGATACTGACAAAGCCAAAGTGCACATAAAGGCCAGCAAGGTAAGATGTGGTTTCTAATTAAATGTATACAGCTATGTATTGCTGTTTCTGTACTGTTCATTTTCAAACAGTGGAATATTTAAGGTAAAAAAAAAAAAAAAAAATCAACTTGCATCTAAGGGCTCTATCTGTTATCAAATTCAGTTTGTACAGAATTGTGCAAAGTTTGTATTCCCTCTTTCTAATTAGTTACATACAGTTGATATATATAAAAAAAGATTTGTAAATGTAGTTTATTTGTCGTGTAAAGTCTTTTAGTTTGATGTTTTACTTAAGGCAGACTTCTGGAACTGTGTTTTCTGTGCTGTCGGTTAACAGGCATGGCTTTATACATGTATCACACCCTGCTAATGTGCATTTTTCTGATTGCCATCTGCTCTAATATGAAAGTTTTGACTTAAACCTGCCAAAGACTTTGTGTCTCAAAACCTTTACTGTTTTTATCTACCATTTCAGTTTTGCTTTGCATTTAATTCAAGGCATCTACCACTTCAGCTATGTTGTCATGCAAGTTTGGATATTCCAAAAGAAGTGTCTCGTTCCCATAAACCATGATTACTAATAACTCACTTGTAACAAACATGTGCAAAGTTCTTTGAGGTATCCAAGAATTGTAGGAAGTAGACAAAGATTATCACTATGCTGTTTGCTTGTTTGGCTCAGGGATTCGATGCAGCAATTGAGGCTTTGGAGAAAGGCCAGCCGGTGGACATGAGCTCCCTTCCGCCCCCTCTGTCTCAAGGTTAGACCTGAATTATTTTCTGTGGTCAGAAAAATACTGTAGTGGCTATGATATGTTGCATATTTGTTTGCATAATGTCAAGGCTTGTAGCTTTATAGTGTTGGGCTTAATTCTTTTCCACAGCCTCTACAGTTACTCACCCTGCACCTCAAAAATCCATTACCTCACCTTCAGCTCGTGGTTAGTACACCAGTTCTCACGTCAGATATTTTCAGAGACTGAGCATGTGTATCTTTAAATAGGCTAATTATGGTCTAACCTGAATTACTGTACTTGTGACCTGAATTCAAATGCTTTTCCTGTCTCCTGTCTGTTGTTTTTGTTATACCAGCAGACAGCGGTTCTGGTCCAGCTCAGCCCCAGACTGTTCTTGAAGCTCTGGAACAGAGGATGGCCAAGTACAAAGAGGCCTTCACACAAGCTAAGGCCAGCGGGGATGAGCGCAAAGCCCGCATGCATGACCGCATTGCTAAAGTTAGTAAACCTGTCAAAATGACACCTAAACCTCAAATAATGGCACATTGTCGCCACTGAATGTCCACAAACTTTCGGTTTCTCTTGCAGTGTTTCCTTTTTAGATTTTATCTGATTGTGGAACTCCTTTTAAGTTCATGTTAACATAATGCAGCACATTTTTGCACATAGCGTGGTGTTGATTTCAGATTATGTTCTTTTTGTGACCCACAGCAATACCAGGCTGCCATCCGTGCCCATAAAGCAGGCCGACCTGTCAATTTTGACGAGCTTCCAGCCCCTCCAGGTCGGCTCTTCTGTAGTCAAAAAGAGACCTTTACATGTTTATATTTTTTTGTACTTGCGTCAACTACCATTCAAAAGTTTTGGTACAATTTTTAAATGTTCTTTGAAAGCAGTCTCCTGTGCTCACAAAGACTGCATTTGTTTGATTAAAAAAAAGTTTGCAATATTGTGAAATATTACAATTTAAAATGTTTTATATTTAAATTTATTTCTTAATGTAATTTATTCCTGTGAAGGCAAATTATAGTTTTCAGCAGCCATTTCCCATCTTCAGTGTCACATGATACTTCAGAAATAATATGAATATCCTAATCTGGTGCTTAACAAACATTTTTATTATCATTGAAAAAAGTTGTGGTGTGTAACGTTTTTGTGGAAACAAGTGATTTTTTTTTTTTTTTTTTTTTTTTTTTTTAAATTTCAAAAGAACCGTAATTATCTGAAGTAGTAAACTTTTGTAGCATTATGTTAGAAACCGTCTGGCACAAGGCAGCATGACATAAGTGGGGAGGCCACACGCAAATTAAATTAACCCAAAAAAAGATTTTATTTAATGTAATCCATAACTGGATTAAACAATAACAACACAAAACTTAATTTATAATTTATTTAAAAATAAAATTAAAGCATACTATGCACAGTAAGGAAACAAAGATCTTTTTATCAGTCAACTCATCACCGGTAACCTACTGCACCTGCCGCTTGACTCCACCCTGAAAACACACAAGAAAAAAAAAAGAGCACACACACACACACACACACACACACACATACACATACACCGCTCTCTGGTGACAGGAAGGTGCAAATAAAGGAATACAGGCTAGGCAAGACCATATCAATTATAATGTCTTTACTGTCAATTTCAATCAATTTAATGCAATCCTTTCTAAATAAAAGTATTAATTTCTTTAAAACTTTTGAATGACTATATATATATATATAATACAATATATTTTATATATATATATATATATTATATATACTTTTGAATGACTATATATATATATATTATTTTTTATTTTATTTGAGGGGTTACATTAAATTGAAGTGTTTTCTATAGGCTTTCCTCCAATCCCAGGCCAGAAGGCAGCTGCTCCAGAGCAGGGATTGGCTGCAGTTCTGGAAACGGCCAATAAGCTGACATCTAATGAAGACGAAGTTGGTGATGGTGAAGATGAAGAGGGAGAGCAGAAGGTATGTTCTTAAATTTTGTAGCATTTCCTAAATATTTTCAAAGTTGTCCCTTTCTTTTAAAGAAGTCACTATTTTGTTATTTGCTTTCTAGGTTAAGGCTCTGAAAGTAGGCGACCAAGTGAAGCCCGCTCGTGCAGTACAGCCAACAGTACAGAAGCCCAAGAGGACCCCTTCACCTTCCCCAGACAGAACATCCAAAAGAGGAAGTCTGCCTGACACTGGTAGAGTTTTAGAGAGTGTTTTAGGATGGCCTATTAATTGGGATGTTTTCATGTTTTGTAACTGATTTACATAAGGAGCTTGCAAAAATCTGGTTAAATCTGGTTATTTTCTCCTCAGCTCAACAGCAGCTGGAGTTTCTAGAAGGCCGCAAAAAGCAGTACATGAATGCAGCGCTGCAGGCAAAGCAAAAGAACGATTTAGAGCAGGCCAAGACCCTCCTGCGTGCAGCGAAAGGTTTGGACCCCATGATAGAAGCCGCCCGCAGTGGCAAGAACGTGGACGTTAGCAAGGTAATACTATCATTGTTTTTTAACAAATCCATAATGAAATGAGTAATAACTCCCCCTTTATTTTCAGGTGTCTTCACCGCCTGGAGATAAGGACGAGGACTTCATCCTAGTCCATCACAGTGATGTTCAGATCTCAGAGAAGGCTGAGGAGGTCTACACTCAACTCACAAAACTACTCAAAGAGCAATACGAGGTAATAAGAAGGTGGTGAATTAATGAAGTAACACGGAGAATGGATCCGTGCCAAAACCAAGCTGTCTACGTAGTCAGCTACCATTGAAATGGATCTGAAATGAAATCTCATGCTTCATTGAATTTGAACTCTGTATGGGCACACTACACAAATAACATACTACATTTTTAATTGCAATAGTTTGATATTAGCATGTTGCTCAGCTAACACAGTGATACTCTAGCAAAAAACATAAAAATACGTATTGGGTTGGTGATTTCTAATCAATAAAACTGTATTTTTAGTCAATATTTCACAAATATTGCTCACAAACAGAGCATGTTACACATTTGAGTCCAGCAGAATTTGCTACTAACATGTTAGGTTAACAGCGATAGTCTAATAAGTCTAAAAATACACAGTGGGTGGGTGAAATGGTCAATTTATATTCAGTTTAATCATATTTATAGTCTGTATTTCACAAATTGTGTTTACAAAAAATATATGCTGCATAGTTTATTTTAAATTATGAGATGTTAGCGATCCCAAGCATAAAAATACACATTGGGTGAAATGGTAAACTTTTATTCCATAAAAGTGTATTTACAGTTAGTTTTTCATTAATTGTGCACATGAGAAGTCCATGTTACACAGCTGATTTGAATAGAGTGTGATGTTAACATGTTGCTAACAGTGTGTTCTGTTGGAATATTATAATAAGCATAAACATACATATTGGGTAAAATAGTATATCAGTAAAAGTATATTTATAGTCAGTATTTCACAAATTGTGCTCACAAGGAGCACATGCTACACTTTTGATTCCAACAGAATTTGTTTTAGCACGTTTTTAAGCTAATAGCTATACTTTAATAAAGCATTAAAATATACATTAGGTAAAGTAGTAAATTTATATTGACTGTAAGTGCATTTGTCGTCAATATTTCACAGATCACGCTCATGAGAATCATATGCTATTCAGTATAAGAATTTGTTGTTTGCATGTTGCTAAGCTAACAGTGTGATACTCTTAACAAGCATAAAACATATATTGGGTGAAATAGTCCATTTTATTCAATGACTTCTTAAACTGGGTATGTAGAGTACTAATTTTGTATTTTTCTTTATTTTATATATATATATATTGTAGAGTACTAATTTTGTTATATATTATATTTTTATATATTTTTTTTATTTTATTTTTTTTTTTCTTTTGTAATCTTCATTTTCAAGGCCCTCAATCGTTCAGTTCCAGGGTTATGGGGGTCTCGATGAGGCTTCATTTTCAGATGTTCAATATTACCCATTTTCAGTGGTTGAAAACCAAATGTTATGTACTTTGTATACAGCCGATGCTTATTGTATTTAAAGCGGAATGAGTGAAGTAGAAGTAATGTTGAAACTAGAAATGCATCTTGTTTCCCTCTATCAAAACAATTGTATAGGACATACCTGTGTCAGAAATATTCATTTTCCAAAATTTGTGTGCCTGTAACTCAAGAAGTATTAAAGTTATCTTAATATGATTTTAGATTCTGTTTCCTAGGAAACTTTTCTTTTGGAATCTTCATTTTTTAAGGCCCTGTATGGTTTAATACTAGATATATCGAGATCCTATCCATTTTCAATGGTCAAATACCAAATATGGTTTTGTGTTTAGCTAGTCATCACTGTTGTCAAACATGCAAATTATAACAGTAACCCAGGGTTTAGGAATATCCAGTGTGATATCAGATTATGAATGACCAAGATTAATTGTTAACTCTGGGTAAAGTATGAACAGGGTGAAATGTAAAATAAGATTGCCTAGGATCCCATTTACCTGGGGTTTAGAATTATTCATTGTTAAATGTACTATCAGTGATTATGCCAAATATGGCCTTTAGCAGTAGATACTACTTGATCTATGACTGCTTCACATTTTAAAACAATAAAAAATAAATTTTAATAATTAATCCAGATGAGGCAAATCTTGGTTTATTGATGTGAATGCAATGTGTGGCGAAAGCAACCACTTTTCCCTATGAGACGTGGGATTTGTTTCAAACATGTTACAATACTGCATGTTTGAACTCTTGGTATCTTCACAAGCAGTTAAAATGAACAAAATAATTTCTTCCAATTATTCCTAAAACTGATTCAAATATAGAATCTTGTGAATGGACTACAGAGAGCAAGGTAACGTGCCTCAACTTGACCATTTCAGTGCATTTTAGACAGGTATGTCTATGCAAATTGTTTTAATAGAAGGAAACAAGATACAATTCTAATTTCAACATTATTTATTCTTCAGACATTGTTCTTTAAATAAAATAAGTATCGGCTGTATACAAAGTGACCAACATTTGGTTTTTAACCACTGAATATGGGTATTATTCAGCAATTTGAAAATGGAGCCTCATCGAGACCCCCATATCTCTGGTACTGAAGGATGTAGGGCCTTGAAAATGAAGATTCCAAAAGAAAAGTTTATTAAGAACTAGAATCTAAAATCATATTGCGATATCTTACTACTTGAGTTATACGTCTTGAGTAATACTTCTTGAGTTATAGGCACGCAAACTTTGGGAAAAGAAAATTTAGGGCACTCAAACAGGTGTTCAATGCAGTTGTTTTGACAGAAGGAATCGAGATACATTTCTAGTTTCAACATTACTGGTTCTTCAGACATTCCTCTTTAAAAGAAAAAAAGCATCATGTTTTTGCAAAGTGACCCACATTTGGTTTTTGACCTCTGAACTGAAATATATAGAGCCTTAAAAATGAAGATGGCAAAAGGGAGGTTAGTTAAGACACGATATCTAAAAGGGCATTAAGATATCTTTAATGCTTTTTGAGTTACAGGCCTGCAAACTTAGGAGAATTTTTTTTTATTTTTAAGTGCTCTTTCCCCATTTTTGAATGGTTGCCATTGGCACATAATGCAAAAAAGATTGCTAAAGTCATCAGATTTTACTAACAGACCTACCAATCTCATGATGCTGCCATCTTTCTGAAGTCATTTTTAACCCACTGTGATTTGGCTCTGAATCTCATGTGAAAATTGCCATTTTGACCCCCCTGTACAAAATAGTAAATATTTGTAAATATTCATCCATGACATTTAATATTTTGGCTTTCATCACTATACATATTTGTCTTTCTTCAGAACAAATATTAGCAAAATCAAAAATTTGAGCCGGGGACCTCTAGTTGAGTTGACAGAATGACCCAATGTGATTTTTACGATAATCAAGACCTGGCAGTAACAGCACAGTTTTAATCTTGGGCGAGCAGACAGCTTATCTTGCTCATGAAATCACCCACATGCTTAAAATGCTGTCTAAGTAGGCAGATGACTAGGTTTTCAGACAGAACCTATAAGCGGACATGTTTCCTTTCTTCTTTAGAAATGTGTGACATACTCCAAGCAGTTCACACACATGGGGAATGTTGCAGAAACAACCAAGTATGTATCGCATCACCATTACACTACTTCAATAAATGAAATTCAAGTGATTTCACTGGGCATTTAATTTACTCCCATTTTCCCTAGATTTGAGAACATGGCACAACAATGTAAGAAGAGCCTGGAGATTCTTAAACTGGCACAGAACAGGGGGCTTCAGCCTCCTAAACATCACTTTGAGGAGAGAACATATCGCACTGTCAGGTCTGACACTCTCACTGCAGATCCTACAACACGGAAAAGCCCAATACAATAAAGCACAATACTTCTACTGTTCAACACCACAGTCAAGGGAAATATAAGAAGTCATTGAATAACATGCTTTCTTTTTCTTGACTTTTGCTCTTGTAGGATTTTCCCAGAGCTCAGTAGTACAGACATGGTTGTGTTCATAGTTAGAGGGATGAACCTTCCTGCTCCCTCTGGTAAGATTCAAACAGTTCTTGAAACAAACACTCAACATTGATCCAGTCATTTAAATGAATGCATTTGGAGTTTGAGTTACAGGAGCGTAAATGGAAATACAATAATGTAATTTTAAATCTTTTAAACATACATCTCCCCCTCTGCTTTTTTTGAAAGGTGTTGCAACAAATGACTTGGATGCCTATGTCAAGTTTGATTTCCCATTCCCCAGTACAGTGAGTATTAATTCTTCAGTCATCTAGGCTTCATTTTACCCAGTCATCCGTTTGATTTTAATTATTACTTTCTCTTTTCATGTTAGGATCAGCCTCAGAAACATAAAACATCAGTCATCAAAAATACCAACAACCCAGGTAAAACTGTTGAGCTAATTATTTCTGTATCATCAGATACTTTAATTATACATTACCCATCAAAAGTTTGGTTCAGTAATATTTTTAATTTTTTTTGAAAGAAGACTAATATTCACCAGGCATCCATTTATTTGATCAAAACTACAGTAATGTTGTAAAATATTATTACATTTACATTTATGCATTTAGCAGGTGCTTTTATCCAAAGCAACTTACATTGCATTCAAGGTATACATGTTATCCGTTCATGTATCCCCTGAGAATCGAACCCATGACCTTAGCATTACTACTGCAGGAATGCAGGAATTATTACAATTTAAAATAACTGTTTTCAATTTGAATAGATTCATGTGATGCAAAGCCGAATTTTCTTCAGTGTCACATGATCATTCAGAAAGAGACATGAAAATAGCATAGTTATGTAGGAAATCAGTTAGCTGGGACAAATATACAGTTTAGTGAGCATTTGACAAACAAATTTTTGACTGCAGGATGCCATGAATGACAGAACTAGAATCATGTATTTTAGAGAGCATTGGAAAAAGTTCAAAGTTAATATTTGCTGCTGAAGGAATTGATTTATTTGGTGTTTTGGCAGAGTACAACCAGACCTTTAAACTGAACATCAACCGGAACCACCGTGGCTTCAGGAGAGTTATACAGGCTAAAGGCCTGAAGCTGGAAGTGCTGCACAAAGGGTGTGTGTTGCTGTGGGACACAAGCGTGATCCCAACTTATCTCCAAATAATCACAATTTTAGGACTTTATTCTGTTTATTGTCTCCTAACAGTACAAAGTTTCTTTAGGATTCATTTGTACTGGGGAGACACACAGGTCAGGATAAATATCAACCAGTGCTGCCCTGATTGAACACTGTGGCAGTTGTGGTCAATGTGAGTAGGTGGATCTGAGCTTCACACTGACTTCTTTGTTTGGTGACAGTGGCTTCCTGAGAAGTGACAAGCCGATAGGAACAGCCCTGCTCAAACTGGAGAAACTGGAAACTGATAGCGAAGTGAGAGAGATAGTGGAGGTGAGTGGGACTATTTTTCAATAGTATGTGTGTCAGAACCAGAGACGAGAGTGCAAACATCAGCTGAGAATGCAAATATGTATAACAAATGAACTTGAGCTAAAATGGGACATGCACATCACTGTGTTTACTAGGGATGTAACGATTCACTCAACTCATGATTCGATACAATTCAAGATTGTGATTTCATGATTCGATTCACGATTTTTTTTTTTTTTTGATTTTTATTAACTGTCTCACGTGTCCTCTGTGTGGGGCTTTTGTTTACTTCATTATTTTACAATTAAATCCTAATCTAATCATGACAAACTATGCATCGTTGGAAAGGTCTAAGACTCCTAAATAGATATTTTACCACTGTAAATGTGTCCTTTTATTATTGCTTGGACAAAATGCTGTACATTTCTTTGTGAAACTGAAATATAACTATAATAATATACTAATATAGCAGTTGCATATTATTGCTCTTTTGTTGTTTTTGATTGCTTCTATTGTCCTCATTTGTAAGTCGCTTCTGGATAAAAGTGTCTGCTAAATGACAAAATTTAAATGGAATGTAAATGTAAATAACAAAACTAAACTGAAATTTTAAAACAAGCCCCAAATCAAATAAATAATTAACACAAATAAAATAAATCTCTTCATATAAAGGCTTTGTCTGTGCTCTTTCTATTTAAATTAGAGGCAACCACTGCACTTTAATCATGATCAAAACAAAGATGTTGCATACATTCAACATGAGCAGTTTTTAAATTAAATTAGATTGTATAGTTTCTAAATTTTGAAGCAAAAACAGAATGGTTTGACTTTAGTTTTGTGAAACTACACATAAAAATATCTGCATGAAACAGGGGACAAGCTGAATAAGACGCAGATTCACTCTCTGCCAGCAGGTAGCGCTTAAAGCTTTTCTTTGGTTTCTGCTGTAAACGAAGCAGCGCTGCACTTATGAACTTTAATATGCATTATACAGAGGCAAGATGAAAATAAAAAATAAAAATCTAAACTTTTCTAAAGACAGTAAGTTCCCCTCAGACATACTTTCATATAAACTCCTACCCATAAATGAATCGCAATTTGTTTAGAATCTCAACCGATTTGAATCGTCACATATTTGAATCGATTTTCAACTGGCTCGCGGTTAATCGTTACATCCCTAGTGTTTACATTTGTGTATGAGATTTATGTTTATGACATTGGCTTCATTTCTGTATGCAGCTTATGGATGGGCGGAAGGCCACAGGTGGTCGTCTGGAGGTGAGGGTGCGTCTCAGAGAGCCGCTGGGTGGGCAGGACCACCAGACTGTCACAGAACGATGGCTAGTGTTAGAGGAGCCACAGGTTAGTGCTACTGTGGCTGAATGCTCATATGTGTTCCTGTTCTATTAATATTAAAAGCGTCACGTTCACCCAAAATGTTAACATAATGGTAAATATTTTGGGTGATTACAAGTGGATTATGAAGTTTCATTTAATCAGTGTTGGGCAGTAACGCATTACTTAGTAATGCGTTACTGTAATTTGATTACTTTTTAAGTAACGGAGTAATTTAACACGTTACAATTGTCTAAATAGTAATTAGAGTATAGTTACAAGCCGAGGTCTCTATACATTACTGCCGTGTTACATTGCTGATAGAATGCAATGTTTTATAATCTAGAGACTGTAAAAAAGGATATAGTACATGTACTGTTGAGTCCAGTGCTAGTGGATTAGAGACCTGCTCCCGCGAGACCCGACGCAACAGAGCGCGGCGTGGGAGAAGATGGGCGAATGCTGGCGCGAGCGGGTAGACACTCGTGTGTGTGTGCGGGATGCGGGAGAATAAAATGATTCACAGGACTCCCGCAAAATAGAAATATTTAAACATAAAATATATAAAACAAATAAATGGTTATTCATCTATTGCACAAAAGCAACATGAACTAATATAAAATATAATCGATTAACAGGTGCAAGCGTATGCAGAGTTTCTATTTAGGCTATAACGTGTTTGCAGCATTGAGCAATGCAGTGCTGAAATTTGCGTGCTCACAAATCCTCTCATTATAACACAAATTGTAGACATTATGGAAGATTCATTATTCATATGTTTAGTGTTATAACACAGATTTGTGAGATTGCGATGAACTGTGAAGTCTTTTAGAGATTATAAATGCAGTGCTCTTTGCTGGCATTCTGCCAAACCATGCACGCAGCTGCTGCTTGCTTTAGTTAAAAATAACAGTTCTGTGAATGCTGATACTTAATAACAAATATTTATCGGTAGCGTGTATGCTGGGATTTTATAAATTTCATCGGAGAAAAAATTAATGTAACTAATTACTAATTACTTTTGAAATAAAGTAATCAGAAACGTAACGTGATTAATTAAAAGGAGTAATCAGTAACCAGTAATTTGATTACATTGTCAGAGTAACTTGCCCAACACTGCATTTAATAATGCAGATTAAGAGATGACCTCCTTAATGTGTTTATATAGAAATATTAAAAGGCCTGTGTGTTTAATCAGACCATCTTAAAATGATGCGTGAAGTATATAGGACAGAAATATATTGCTATTGAATAGTATCATTCTAACATTTAATACTACATTATTTTTGTTATTATTATTATTATTATTAACAATAATAATAATAATACAAATTTCTAAACAGAAGAGGTCGACTGATAGTGGATTTTACCGATACCGATATCTAGGTTTAACCACACTGGCCGATACCGTTTAACAAACCGATAGTGTGTGTATAAATGACACATTTATTTGGTTTTGACTGTCATCTGCTGTATTTGTTAGGTGCTGCTGTAACTGACACCGTGATTTCATCTTCACAACGTAAGGAAGTTTCTACTGAGAGATGTATTATCACATTCATGTTACACTTTACCTTGACGGAGGATTTTTCTTGCAGATCTTGAGGTCTCTGTGGTTTTATGAGAGCAGATGAAGGTATGGACGGTGAAAGCTCAATGGTGCTACTAGCCTCGGGTACAAACCACGTGAAGGAGAATGTGAGGAACTTGCTCAACAAGCTCTCTGTGCTTTGAGCCGTTCGCAGAGAAACATAACCACTGACAGAGTGAGTTAGCTTTATCTTTATCAGGGTTAAACCGGTTGGACCAGGATGTAAGAGTTGGGGTAGTTATTAAAAATACGGGAGATATTAATAAGAGGAGCGGGTAAATGTGCACAGACTTGTGTGAGAGGCCTTTTGAAATAGATTGCCTTTTGATTTTATAATAACGCTCACCCCAACTGTTACATTAATGCATTGGAGCTAAAGCCAATGAGAGCTAACTGGTTTTTTTTACTACTCTGGGATGCACTTACGCACTAATGCCAAAGTAATCATTGCTGCTGCAGGAAGATGAATGACTTAATCTGTTCCCTCTTAAACTAGGAGTCTGTTCCTGCCATATCTGAAATACTAATTTATGACTGCTATGCAAATGAGTTTGACACTATTAGCTATGCAAAAAGTATGCGTTTGAATCCCAATCATTTTGTCAGACATTTCAGAACTTGTTTACATTCACTGCTTGATTTATTACAGACAGGCCGTGTCAAAGTACTGCTGTTGAATATTATATTCCTTATAAATACCTTTAAAGCCATAAACCAGCTTTTACTAATAGAACTAGATGTGAATTATTCATAAAAAGTTCAGAATAGTCGATTTTTTTTTTTATGTTTTGATTCAGGAGGTAAATGAATGATGTGTGCCATGTTTTCGAGATGATTGAAAATATATAATTTTTCCAGCAAATTTAGGTTTTGAGTAGCTTTCCCAGCACTTAGCTGACAATCAGGACTAGAACTGGTGCTGCAAATGTCGTGAACACATTCTCTGAACAGAAGTGCCAGTTTAGTTGACATTATAAGTAAGCCAAAAAAGTGGTTCTGCATTGTTTTGAATATATATTAAACTTAATATATGAGAGAAATCTATTATCACTCTTCTTGCACTTGATGGTTGTTCTGTAATAGGGTCGCTCCTATTTGGACACAAGATTACATCTTTTGATTATACTTGCTGTAGAAATGACCTCAGAAATAGCTTAAAATTTGCTGAAAATGTTCTCACCCTCAGGCAGTCCAAGATGAAGATGAGTTTGGTTCAGTTTTGGAGAAATTCAGCCTTACATTCCTTGCTACCAGTGAATGGGTGCCGTCAGAATGAGAGTTCAAACAGCTGATAAAGACATCACAGTAAACATTTTAACTTCATACTCCATAACCCTTAAGAACACTTCTTCCAATGAAAATGTCCATCCATACTGTTGTCCTTCCACGTCAAAATGTAATCTGTTTCGGACTTCTAAACAGTGGTGCTTGTTCCATGCATATTCCTCTCCTGATTCAGACAAGGCAACTTCTTTTTTTAGTGTTTTTTTTTTTCTCCAAGATTGGGGACTGGAGTTGTGTGAATTACTTGTAGATTTTTGATGTTTTTATCAGCTGTTTGGACTCATTTTGGCGGCACCCATTCACTGAGAATCCATTGGTGAGCAAGTGACATAATGCTAAGTTTCTCAATATCTGTCCCAAAGAAGAAACAAACTAATCCATATCTTGGATGGTGTAAGTTTTCAGCCAATTTACATTTTTGAGTGAGCTGTTCTTTTAACTTTGTTCAACCTCTTTGCAAGTCTAAAAATACCTCAAGTTTGCCCATTTATATTTTGTGGTCTGTTGGATTACAGCTTGTGAAGAATTGACTGACATTTGGCTTTTAAGCATGGACAATGTACGATCACGATTTCTCAGCCTAGTTCTTGCACTGTCCAGCATCTCTGTCCATTCATTTCAGTTACAGTTGTTCCCATCTCATGTGAATTGTGTGCTTTGGCACATTTTCCAGTCTTGGATCAAGGTTTGTCAATTCTTCATGAAATGGTTAAATCCACTGCAAGGATTATCCTGAAAAACTCAGCTCTTATTTGTCTGGTCATGTTACATATGCATTTAGTCATGCTGTTCTCAATGAATCTTTCTGCTCTTTCCCTCAAGAATCGGCTGTGTAATTTATTTCTATTTCACACCGTTTATTGCAACTTTTTTTTTTTCCTCTTGGTTAACTGAAATGTTTCATTTAATTTTAATTTATAATGGAAACTATTAATATAAAAAATGTTTTCAGTTTCTTGTACAAAAATGAAATTTTGTATATTCAGCAGGTTTGATAAAGACTGCTTTTATTGACATTTGTAGTGTACAATAAAGAAAGGTTGTACTGTTTTCCTTTTTGGCTTTTTATACATTGCAAATTTATTCCCCTTTTACCCATGTCAGGTTTTAACAGTGTTTCATCATGGACCAAAACAATAGTATTCAAAACTGTTCTTTCGAACAGGTCGTCCTCTGAAATGCTGTCAAAATGCAAAGACTTTCAGAGAATTACATGTTCTTGTCGGTTTCAGCATGCATGCTGTTAAGCTTTGGGCTGACCAAAAAAAAAGAAAATTACATAGAAAAATGCAATGGTTAACAAAATATATAAATGTCAAGATATACAATACTGCACATCTAGAAAAGCAATGACAAAGGTGAATACAGGGAGTAACAAAAGGCTGTGTTAGTGGGAAGACAATGCAGCTTTCATGTAATGCCATTTATTTTTCATGAACAGTCTGCTTCCAAAGCTGTCGGCGCTCGTCACCAAAAGCCAGAATCACATGATTTATGTCTCGACTGTTGACCTGTTAATAAAGGGCTGTGAGGTTGACTTGCTGTGGATCTTCATATCAGCTGCTGTCCTCATTCATCAAGTGTAGGCCATCTGATGAAACCAACCATATCGGAGTCATTATGCAAAACAGGACAATGTGTTACCAATCCCACCTTTACTTTGTGATCTGACTAAAAGATTAACTACAGTTTGATTGTCATAGTCAAGATACTTTAGTTGAAGTCATTTTGATAATGTCTAGTTCGCTAAAGAGGACTGGTTAAAAACACTCTGTAGTCACAGTGTCTTTCTATCAGTGATTAACAATCCGGTTGACCTTTGGAATATTTCTTGTTGATGAACGTATCAGCTTATGAATTTTTAAGGCAAATGCCCTTTTCTCTTGAAATGTGATTCTAAATTTCAAAAGATCCTTATATTGGTAGTTTTCGGTTGCAGGAGAGTTCCAAAATGAGTTGGCTACCTGTAGTAGAAATCAATTTTCTCCATGTGAGTGAAAAATCAATACAAAAAGATCATTTGCTTATGAAGTAAATGACCTCAAGGATTTTTCTATCTGATATCATATTACATCAGTAAAAGATACAACGACCTGGATTAGGGAATCTAAAGCAGGGCTCCAGACTTACAAACATGACTCTTAAAATGAAATGTTTAGAAGCTAAATGTCTTTAGAACCAATAAACTTCAACCGCTTGAGAAAGTTGCTGTGGCAAGAACATAACTGACTTGCAGTTCAAGAAATCTTTTGCAAACTCTGAATGACTCACTGATTGAATCAGATTCAACGTGCTAACTCACAAATCCATTTGACACACACTAAAATCAACCAGTTCTTGAGAATCATTTATCTGTAAATCAAAAGCATCACGGCTCGCTCTATTAAGTTGTCATCTAAAGAAAAAAATTATATATATATTTTCGCAAATGAAACTGTATACAGACACACAAAAACACTATCACTGCCAAAAACTTAGTATTTTGTTGCATTTGCAACTATTTCAGAAGCAGTCTGAAGCCCTGCTAAAGCATACTGATCATGATATTATCATATCTATAAAAGGACATAAAATATGAAAAGGTGCAGTCACATTTACAGTTCTTCAACAAATTTTCTAAGGCAAAATCCAGTTATTTAAATTGGAATCCACGCAATCGCGAATTTTGCATGCAGCATATTTCCCAACAGAAGCCAATTTGACCATGTTGACCAACATAAAGTTGCTTGGTTTCAATGAGTTTCACACATCGTACACTATTGACAACAGACAATGAACTTCTTTGCTTTCAAAATTCCCCTAATGCAACTGCACCTTAACACTATGAGAAATGAATGCCATTAGGACCCCAAACTGAAAGCTGAATTAAGAGCTTTAGAACCACATCCCAAAACCCAACCTTTCCTCATATATGAATATAGTGTTCATCTTTGAATAACGTTTCAATATTAATAATTCCATTCTTCTTGATTCCCTCCTTCCATTTCCTAATGATGGCTTAAAATCCTGTGCACTGCATTGCTATTCCTTACACAATCTTTTATATGATAATATGTTAAAAACACTTGCAGAACATTATAGAAACATGGGCCACTAAACAGGCTGAAAAAAGAGATGGGACAGGGATGGGATGCTAAATGCAGTGGCCCAGAGAGACTGTAACATTTCATCCTCTGTCCCGGTCCAAACCGATCCACTATAAAAGCTTTATTAGACTTAGACCTTCAGTCATGTCAGAACCTACCATTATGTGGAATTGAAGCTGCAGTTGAATTCCTGAAGGCCGCTTGAAATTATTGTTGGATCTTATTGTCTTAGTAAGTTTATAACAGAGGTCCGTTCTTGACATTTGTAACAGTAACTCAATCATCAGCAGTCCTAATACTGTTCCAGAATCTTTCCGCTGCCATATCAAGCAGCCCGTCTCTGAGAAAGCTACATCATATTAGCTTTGGAGCAGTTTTACTTAACCCAAAAAAAAAATTCATGAAATAAAGCATCTGGTGATTCATAAAGCTTAGAGGTGAGACTGAAGCTCATTCTTCGTTTCTAATTGAGGCCCAGGCACTGTGTACCAGAAACCACTTCATGGTGCCATCATCACCATCTGGAGGTCTCCATTAGGACTGAGCGTGTAGAGCGCCCTCTTGTGTTTGAGGAGCTTAGTGTTGCTACAACAGTTCTTTGAATTCACCCCTTTTGACTCAACAGGGCCTATGGTTTCCACAGTGGAGTTGAGAGGTGTGGAGAAACGAAAGAGAGCACATCATTCAGCGGGGCTGGGCAGAGGGGATCCCCGTGGAGATGGTGCATAGGTGGTATGGAGGACTTGTTCCTGCACAGCTTTCAGGCTCTTTGAAGTGCAAATGAGAGAGAAAAACAGCGAAGAGGGACTCGAGCTGGTGGAAGCCATGAGTCTGAGACTGGACGGATTCCCTCGTTTTAGGAGATGATCTCCAGGATGTAGAAGATGAGCTCCATCACCACAGGCCCTTCACTTAGCTGGCAGGCCCCGCTGTGGATAACTGGGATGAGGGCACTGTCTAGATCGCTCAGGTACTGGGGGAGCAGCGGCTGACCGTTACTTCCTGCTAGGTAGCCCACCTGTAAGACATTTCAGAGTAAAGATCTGTTCAGATCAAGAATGATAACCATAAGGATGACTACATCAACAGCATCCACATCGATGCAAAATAACATAGCTTGCGATTCAATTTTGATCTCAGTTCATTTAGATTCAATATCAATTTGTAAATATAGACGTTTAAATGGAGGTGCAACATTTAAATGGAGCTTGTCCTTGTTACCTGATCGGAGTCCAACGTGACCCGCAGGCCCAGTTTGGCCATGCCGTCCTCTTTGAGAAGTTTGAGGTGAGGGCACAGGGCCACACAGAAAGCCCTTGCCACATTCTCAGCAAGCCGGCTGTGGTCTGCAGGATCGCTCAGGCCATTGGTCTGGTCCTCGCTCCGCAGGAAGAACACCTGAGCACAACATTTAATATACAGAGTTAAAAAGTAGAATTGTGAGACGACAAAAAATAACATGCTTTAGTTTATATTATAAAACAATTTAAAAGGAACACTGGATCCCACTGAATTTCATTGTATTCACAAAAAAGCACCATGGCATTTTTTCAAAATAGAGTTCATAACTTTAGATAAAAATGAATAATGAATCAACGCTAAAAACCTCTGTCCAACGGATGACTTTCCCATTGGCTTTATATTCCGAGCCATGGAAGATCTTAACGCTGGTGACAGACTCCATGGATTTCCCATCAATGGGGCTGATCACTCTATAAACAAGAAAAGTGAAAAATCCATATTTGTATGTGTGTACTGTAAAAATATAATTAAAACTGCATGAATCTTTTGAAGTTTGCAGCCTGCATTCAGTGCTAAAAGTTAAATACCTGATGTGAATTTGATTAAGATCTCAGCAGCGCACATTAAACCTGGATCATTATTTGATGCGAATGCTCTTAAATTATATTTTAGGGAATGATATCAGTCAACTCGTCAAACAAGAGAGTCAGTTATATAGTTATAAATACCCTTTGTTGAAGTTGTGGTCATCATCAACCCACTGGATATGGACGTGCTCCTGGTTCTCCTCCTGATCAGCTTTCCCACAGGCAATACTGAAATCTTTCATCTCTCTCAGGGCTTGCCGTAAGGCCTCCATCATTTCAGCTGTAATCTGCACCATCACGCCATCTGAGGCACAAGAATTCAGCATGACAATTAGAAGTACCCAAATCTGCACAATATTTTACAAATTAGAATCAGTTGGTACAAAAAGTGCAATTCTGCCAGACTTTGACTTTGGGCAGAAACATTAAAAGGGACATTATGTTCAGTTTAGTCATTGTTTTTGTTTTAGTTGTTAGAATAAGTTGAATTCAAATGTACTTTGATTTTGGTTAGACAATGCTGGTTTTAGCCAAGTAGCCCGATGAAGCCTTTAAAGCCCCGCTGAACACAAAGAAGGAGGCCCCAGTCACTAAAAGAGGGATAAGAGGAAAAAAATAATACATCAAACACATACTTTCCTCATTCAAAATTACTCATTCACTTTTGGATAAGTGTCATTCACTACCCTGAATAGCATTTTACAGAAAGTTTCAAAAACATCATAAGAGTGCAATAGAATAATTCAGGGGTCTCAAGATAATTTTTTTTTAAGGGATAGTCCATCCAAATATATCAGCAGCCATTACTCCAGCCTTCAGATGATCCTTCAGAAATCATCCTAATATGCTGATTTGGTGCTCAAGAAACCTTTCTTATTAACAATGTTGAAACAACCATGTGTGAAATCTTTGGGTGCGACTTCAAGGCTTCATTTGCAAATGCAAGTAACCGTGGCGCACCTTTGCGAGGCTGGTGATGAATACTGATAGCCTGCGTCTGGTAGTTCCCATCGTCGTTCTGAACACAGACAAGATGGGAATCCGCCCGCTCGTTGAAGCACGCTCCCATTGCCAGCACATGTTCGTTGGACTTATTCATTGCCTTCATGAGCTGAGAAAGGAGAAAGCCGAAAGAAAATCTTGTCATGACTTTCCAAAGTTATGCATAATCTTAATACTTAATTATGTTCTTAAGGGTTTATAAATCCTAGTTAAGTGAATGACAGCTTCTAAAGACTGAGTAAGGCTTTAAATAATCCCTGCTATGTCAAAGGTCTGCCACTGCAAGTTCTGCTCTGTCAAACGCTTTTCAAACACAAGCTAAATACCAACGACTCGAGAAAAGGACACTGAGACAAGCTGTTGTCAATGCTTCACTTGTTCCATGGGACATTTGGCATCAATCTGCTATGCTCGCTGTTCCACAGAAATCTCAAAAACACTTTGTGCGTGTTCTATTTTAAACGTGTAGCCACAAATGCAACAGAAATTCAAATAGCGTCTCTGGCATGTGCTAGTCTTCATGCACCTCATTGTAACGGTTGCTCGGTATCTTGATGCAAGTCTTCCTCACTTCCATGTCCACCACCAGCCCCTTCACCACCGGCAACGTGTACTGGTAATTACGGAAATCCTGTACACGTGAGAAAAAAGTCAAAAGACATGGGTTCATATTGATGTCAGGCATGTGCTAAATGCAGAAGAAGAAATTAAATAAGGATACTCACTGCCAACAAGTTCATAATGGTATGACCAGTCTCTCCAAAGAGGGGTTTTCTGAAGCGAACACTAAATAGTGGGCAGGGGTAGACTGCAACACAAGTGCATAAGAACAGCTAAGCCATTAAAACAAGTCATGCTATTCAAATCAGCAGCTCACAATAAGCTCCTAAACACTCCACATGACTGAAAGGCCCCTTTTACTATTGCAATTACTATAATGTAAAAACCCGTGTCTTCATGCACCCAGATAAACATGGTGAGCAAACTTGCATGTAATGGATGAGAATTCATGAGTTGAGAAGCTCAGCGGGAAATACGTTGTTAATATATTCCATCTCCACAGGAGGACTTGCCTCAGGGGCATAGAAAAAGACCTTTTCTGCATTGTTTCTTAAACAACTATACTACAGGCATCAAAAAGGGGCCTTGCATTCGCTATATCCTGTAAACGCACACCTCACTATGTAAAGAGGTCAAATATACAATTAAAAACTACAGGAACAATCAAGATAATTCATCATTCGACACAGCTTAACCATTACACAGGCCTTAAATTCAACATCAAACCAAAATCTCACATCGGTATTCCGCCCCAAGGCGGAGCATGAGTCGGATGGGAAAGACCTTGGCCCAGGGGGTCTCCCACTTCTGCACCAGGATGCCAAAGAGGTAGGGTGGGTTAGGCAACGGCAGTTCCTGCAGTGTCTGGAAGGTGGGGCTGATATAAAGGAAGCCGCCGTGCTCCTTACTGCCCAGGAAGCTCTGAGTGAAGAAGGAGTGGCCCAGGTGACTTAACACATTTCCTGAACAGAAGAAAATATGGGATTAGATCAGGCTCTACCACTGTGCTTTCATGCTTAAGTTATTTCAAATTACATTAAAATATATATATATATATATATATATATATAAAATTATTATTATTATTTGCAACTATTCAAATGGCTAAACAACTTTGCTGGAATATAACTGCCACAATAATAATAAAGTTGTTGAAAATAATGTTAATAACAAAGTCCAAGATGATATACAGACTTAAATGTCAAATATGAAACTTTTATTTCAACTGAAGTGTAGTTGCATTCAATTACAAATTAGCTATTTCAATATTTCTTTTGCATTTTTATGCTTATTAGAGCATATTGTTGTAAGCTTAGTACTACCATGTGCAAAGATCCAGTCACATGAGCGAAACTTCTGTGAAATTTCTTGAGGGCAAAAAAGTCTATTGTCTATAGTGTAGGTTTACTTGGCAAATTCATGTGGCCAACTTGAATCCATTGAAAATCTTAATTTTGAATTTTTTTTTAATTCCCATTTTAGTGGATTCTTCTGAACCATGAAAATTCTCCAAACACTGTTAAATGGGACCGCTGCTTTGTTTAGTTCAGTTTAATTTAGGATGTTGACTGTTTACAGATCATTAGATTGTAGAACTAAAATGGCAACAGCTCATAATGCTCCAACAGAACAAAAACATTGTTGAGAGTTCCTCAGCATTAGCCACTATGTACATCGTGTACCGCTGAACTTGGCCAGACAAATAACATTCTTTTACTGAACACATCTGAATTGTCACACAATCCTACATTACGCTCACAGGAAATGTTGTCAGAGTAAGATGACATGGGAACTGTTCTGTGGCTGAACCCGCTGACCTGAAGCAGAACTGGGTGACAAGAGGACGACTGTGTCTTGAAAACAATTTCTGCTGAAGTGGATCCTCAATGCCACCAGGGCCAGCAGCCTCATTTGACCTTTAAGAGCCTCTTGGCAGAATGGTCTAATTTTATCTTGCTCTCATTTGGTGTGGATCAGTTTACCAGAACGGGCCCCCTGGTGGAGGTGTATCAGTTTACCTGTGAGAGCCTCCCTGTACAGCTGGACGAAGTGGCTGAAGATGTCCTTGGGAATGGTTTTCTCATCTGGAAGGCACTGTAGAAGCACTACAATCTCTGCCTGGCCCACGGCATGCATGCCCTTTGTCGTCATATACCAGCACTTCCTATTTACATCTTCACACAAAGATGACACAAAAGACTGTTATGACTCATGGGAATCTCCTTGGCATATTGAAGGAAAGCCTCATGTTGCCAATTTTCTGCAATTCCACAAAAGAATGACAATAGCCAAGACATACAGCTACCACTTAAGTTCAATTAAAATGCTACAATGAATGCATTACATTCAATAATAGCTACAATTGTAACTAATAAAATGGGTGTTTCTTTAACTTCAGGCTAATTTACATAACCCTTGTGTAAATGGTTTATTAGTGAATTTGGGGGTCAATAAGATTTCCTGTTTTTAATTAAATTAATACATGTTCAAAAAGAATGCAAAATTTATCGAAACTGTCAGTAAAGACATTCATAATGTTTCAAAAGATTTCCATTTCAAAAAAATATATATAAAGTAGCACAACTGTTTTCAACATTGATAATAATAAGAAATATTTATTGAGCAATTAGAATGATTTCTGAAGGATCACGTGACACTGAAGATTTCAGTTTGTTAATAAATTACATTGTAATAAATTACATTTTTAAATGTATTAAAATGGAATACAATATTTTAAATTGTAGTACTATTGTAAAATAAACATAAAATTGCTAGAGATTAAATAGAATGTGTGAAGAAATATAATAATGTGTAAAAATTAAGGTAAATATCACTTTTAAGCAAAAAATTTTTTGTGTTTTGTCATCAAGCTTTACATATGTCAAATTATGCAAAAACTGAAAATGAATTAATATTGCACTTTTTTTTTTTTGCATTTAATTCCACAAATATTAAAAACAATGAAAAAACTGAAGATTCCTTTTTATAAGAGAAATTAACTGAAGATTCCTTTTTATATTTACTTTAACTAGTATGTTGTGTTTTAAGAAAATTGTGTTTTAAGATGTCACTCACAATTGACCAGTTTGACCATGGCCAGCAGGTTGGCATTAAGAACAAACACCAGGTGATCAGGGCCGCCCTCCTCAAGCTGCTGCATCAGCACAATCTCAGAAGGTCTTTCCTCCACAGCATAGTCTGCAGACAAGACACATAACATCAATACTGTAACTATCAACAAACTGCTCCATGACTCTATTCAGTCTCCTCTCGTGGTACAACCCAGATGAGGAACCAACCCAATGAAAGTCCTCCCTTAGCATGAGTGGTAGAGACGGAAGCAGAAACACAGATACATGCACACAGACTTGCACAAACAATCACAGATACTCATATTTTCAGGAGTGGAGGCAGCTGAATGGTGAGGATGGGCAAGCACCTGTGATGTGGCCTCCCGTACCTCCTTTGATGCCTGTGGAGATGAGGATGGGAGGAAGTCCGTCCTCTGGGATCAGACTGAGAGAGCTGCCCACAGGGCTGGCGGTCGGGGCTCCAGTGGCACGGGCCGCCTATGGCAGGGCAAGAGACAAACTTATACTGCAACATAACGCAATCGTCTCAGGGTAAGAATCACGATCAGAAATAAGCCTATGTCTGTAAAAACTCCATATTACAGATGATTCGAAACTGTTTACTGAGTTTGAACATGAGAAAGCAAATCTTCACCTCAGAAGCACTGGCTCCTGAGGATTTGTTTGAATTTTGGGATGCTGCCACAGGCTGTGTGGGGTTGGGGTTTGCTGCCGGCCCTTTGGAAGAGTCTGTAGCGTCCCCATTGGGTAAAATGCCGTCAGCAAACCAAACCCTTCTTTGCTCTCGAGGAAGAGAACCTGAAAGTACACACACACACACACACACACACACACACACACACACACACAAATGCAGGGAGGGTTATGTATAGCTAACTTTAAACAATACACAACATGAAAAGCAGTGTTCAAATTCAGAGTAGAGGGACCTGTCACATATAAGAGCAAACCAAGAAATGGTAAAACTGCTGCTCTGACTTTTTTAAAATCCAACTTTTCATCAGTGATCTAGTTCTAAAAACCCTAAAGGGCTCAATTCTGTCATCTGTATTACTTTCTTTATTCTGTGGAACAAGAAAGAAGATATTTTAAAGAATTCTGGTAGTTTGGGTGTCACAATATGCTGGCATTGACAATAACTGTAATATAAAAAATTGATATCTTGTAGTGCTGTCAAAATTAGCCTGTTAACGCATGCAATTCATTTTTTTCAGTTTAACACGTTCAAAACATTTAACGCAATTAACACAGGGGTGGAGCTAGGGTTGGCCACCCCACTCCCAACTGTTGCCCATGTCTCTTTTTTCTTGACAAGAACTGCATTTATTTAGACACAGAACATCTTTACAGCCACATTTTTCAGACGTGCACTCCAACTTTGTCTCAGCGCCAGGCGATGGTCAAACGAGCGCAGAAAAGGTACAGGTGGAAGAAAAGGAACAGTTAACTGTGGTCAGATGAGAAATTGTCAGGCCATATGTCAGTAAAAACGAATTTTCCTGTTCTGTCAGCCATTATATTGTGCTCGTAGCACAAGTTCTTCAATCGCACGCACAAATGCAGTGGCGCACGCTGTATGTAATTTTATTTTAAAGCGCAAATTAACCACAAGCATGCAATCTCGTAGTTATGTCATCAGTTAAGTCATGAAGTTACCAAAAAGGCGGTTAAAGCTGCCTTATGTCTGTTAATCAAAGAACAGTAAAGGAAAAGAAAAAAAAGAGGAAATCAATATCTTTTGGATTCATCTATATTTAATTTAGAATTTAGTGTTTAATAACTTTCATTTCTGTATATTTCTTACTTGCTGAAGGGTGCAGGTAGCTAAATATAACATTTATTATAGGGTTTATGTGAAGATTGTTTTAAGTTCACTTAAAATGTGTCATTAATTAGTTAATTGCTTTTTAATCGATTGACAGCACTAATATCTTGTTAATATTAAATACAATATTGTAAATAAGCCAGCATCTCCAATATATAAGGTGGTGTTTGTTTATCATAAAACCCAAAAAAATATGACCACACAATGCGTAGTTACTACTGCTGCACAAAATCAGAGGAGATGACAGGTGATGGTTAAGTAACAAACTCTCTCTCCGCCTTCCTACATTTGTATTTGCAGTGTGATTCACTGAACAAAAATTCACTAAGAAAACACCAACTAAACAAAATAAAATAACAGGTTGGCTCCTGTAATCATGTAGTGAAAATCTGATATTTTGACAGCCCTGTTGGTAACCAAAAAGCTTTGGTAACCATTGACGTCCTATGTATGGACAACAAGGTTTGGAATGTTATGGGGGCGAGTAAATGATGACAGAATTTTAAGGAATGACAACAGTAGTTGTTAGTGCACGATTAGGTTATGGTAAGTGAAGCTCCCACTAAACAGACCTATAATGAAGTTTTAGGGTTGGGGACTCACAAAGTGTCCTAACACAATTTGAACACTGCTGAAAAGTCGAAATCAGCAATCTACAAATGAACAAGTTTTTTGGTAATATCCTACAGACTTTACCTTCTGACCCTTGCTGTTTGAGGACACCAACAGGCACCATGACGGTTGGGGGTGGGGAGCTGAGTGCTCCTGATGCCTGGGCTTGCTGCAGAGGGGGAATAGTGGAGCAGTACTCAGCTGGGTTGTTGGGATTCGGGCTCTGATTGCAACCACTTCCCATGTTCTCCCATGCTTGAACTAATATGACAAAGAGTTCAAAGGATCTGGTTATTCACACTGTAAAACTAATTTCAATTGTTAACTGGTTAATTTCTGTATAAAAAAAGACATGCACTTATAACTCCTGTTAAGTGATTCAATTTGGGAAATTTTGAGGTACAAAAACTCTCAGCTTATAGAGGGAAATTTATAACTATTCCTATGAGTTTCATATCACTCACCATTCATAAGTGCATGGTGGCAGGTAACACAAACCCTCGCTTCTTTCCTGTCCATGTACATCAGCCTGCTTTTCAGACTACAACAAGCAGCACAGAACACCTGGGCAAACACACACCAAAACAAACAGAGCTTTGATAGAAACAACTCATACCAGAAAATGAGACATAATAACAAATGATGCATAATAGCAAACAACTGGAAAGAATCAATATGGATCAGTCATGAACCAGTTCTCAGAACAGACGAAGTGGTCTAGAGTAGGGATGCAGCGATTAAACGATTTCACTATTAACCGTGCTTTAAAACATCACGTTAATGGACTATCTGGACAAAGCTTTCTTTAGAACTTCCGCATTAAGATAAGTCAGCTCATAAACTTCCTCTGAAACATCTTAAAGACTCATTTTTCATTCATGACAATAACATGAAAAAAATTGGCAAAGATTTGTCTCCTGGTGGAAAACGAATACTTTTTAGGATGAAAATGACATGAAATTAGTATTATAACCAGTAGATGGCAGCAGAGGATCACTCATTAGATCAGCTGCCACTTCAACTCCCTAGTTTTTACACATCATTTAAAAATAAATAGCCTAAACAATTAAGCCCAGACACCAATATTATGGAAGGTAGGGATTAGCATTTAATGTAGTTTTTGATTGTTATTAAAATTTTTGATTGCAATTTTACGTAATCGTTCAAAGCAGCAATTAATCATTCAAAGTCCACCTATGTTATTCTGTATGCTTAAGATGCGTTTTTTTCTTTCTTTTTTATAATTTAAAGAAGAAACCAATTCGATATCTAGTTGACTTTTGAGGCTTAATATTATAGAAAGGCCCTAAAAGTTTTTCAGTTAAGAGTGTTTTCAGCTTGTTTATTTTCATATAAAAATACAGCATGCAGTTGCATCAAACAATGGTATAAACATCATTCAATGTAAATTGTGATAATCGTAATTAAGTTTGCACATATTTTTTTTGTTGTGAACGCTGATCTGCCTTCAAAACACCTGGTAAAAGAATCACACGATAATGTGCATCATCACTACGACACACCCTTTACGGCATCAGTTCTGGCTTTTGTTCACACAGAGCTCGTTCCGGGACTGAACCCGGCAATGTTACTAGGTCCCCAACCCGGGATCAGTCCCGGAATCAATCCCGGGACGTGTTTGCGTTCACACAGAAGGCGATCCGGCAATGTTCCAGCAATTTTCCGGGTCCAACGTGCAGTGTGAAAGGGGCTTAAGACGCACAAAACTTTTCTTCAAATTGTGAATGGATTATGCAGAGAAAGTGTTTCTGTTGTACGGAAAGGAACTATTGCAACAAAAGGAAAACAAAGATACACCATCGGTGCACTAGTTTAAAGTGCCGTGCTTTCCAGAAAAAGATTCTACACACTATATTAACTATGACTGAAGCTTTATTTCAAATAAAGACATGAATGAAGAATTACTTGGGCGTCATTGAAATATTGCCGTAAATAAAAGTTGCTGCTAAAGGAGCGAATATGTGAGGGATAATGTACAGCTAGCTATGCATTAAACGATTTTAATGCACAATGTAAAGGCAAGAACAACCCGATGCGAAGCTATGGCTCGTTAGTTCTAGCATTCTGTCCCCTTCAAATCAGACAAAGATGAAATAGCATGGTATGATCACATTTATTTGAATTAGTTAATTATAACATTTACTTGAATTATTCGAGCGAGAGAGATTAAGAGAGTGTGTGTGAGAGAGAGAGAGAGAGAGAGAGAGAGAGCGGGGTGACAGTTGGGTGAGTTATCTGCGTCTCTCTACAAACAATGAAGCTGTGAGTTTAGTTACTTCAAACTGCGATTTTACCCCGTCGTTGCTGATGAGTGATGAATAAAATGTAGCGATCCAGTAGCTATTTTATTAATAAAATTTGTGAGGCAGCGTTGACAAAGTTCTGTACTGAATGTTTCTGTGTGAGTGCAGCGCAATCTCCGATCTCACAAACCAAAAGAATACACATGATTTTCTCAGGCTACATATAACATTAAGTCAAAACCAACAAGTTATTTTTTCACCATGTTTCCAAGTTCTCTACCACAGGTCCAAAAGTATTGTATAAAGAATGCATACACTGAAAACAAAATAATTTTGTGATATATTTGCATTTGTTAATTTCAAAAGGGAAATACTGAAATGGATGTTTACAGAGCAGAGGTCACCTTTTTAAATCCAAAGGGGGAGAGGGACTTTTGATTGCCTTTATTATTATTTTGTGCAGCATTATTTGGTTTCTGTGTTATTTCAGTTTCAAAAGGCAGCAATAAATAACACTTTAAAATCTAAAGTGTGTTCATGTGATTTTATACATTAGTAGTGTTGTGAAATTAATGAATGCATAATAATGGTGATAATCTTGAAACACAGCTACATTTAATTTTCCCTGTTTTTTCCAGTTGTTCTTTCAAGCCCATATCTGTGAAAATGTCATCAACGATGCAGCAGTTTATCACCAAGGGAAATTAAGATATTATTCCAGCAGTCTTGCAGTTATTTTTAAGTGCTGCATCGACAACCATTTCTCTTCTAAGAAAGGAAGAGGGGTGAAAGAGATAAAACCCCCATGCATGTTGATATAGGGTAGTTTTGTTGGTTACTTGGCCAAGTCAAAATACCCAAATTTTATCTTAAGTCTGACTGCTTAGAAAAGTAAGATCACACCATTTCCTTCATCACGTCCATAGCACAAACAAGTTACAGCTTGTTAGTTAAATACTTGGATTAGGGATTTGAATAAACCTGTCTTAAAAACACCACAATAATGAACAATAGGCTTTACCTTGCCACAAGCCCGACAATGATGCCTTCTTTTAGTGAAAGTGAACTTGACCTCGCACTTCATGCAAATGGGTGCTTGAGAGTCAGGGACCCAAACAGGAGCCACTTCCCCCAAAGAGCTGAAGGGTTTCTTCAATTGCTGTCCTGCCTGAAGGTCATTGTCTGGACTGTCTGAAGGCATAAGTAAGCCTGAAGGGCTATCTCCATGCTCTCCATTCATTTGAACGACCCCAGACTCAGTTGCTCCACAAGGCTCCTCAAGGTCTCCTGTTCTACACTGTGGCTCCAGGTTCTTGTTCTTGCCAGTGGAGCCAAATTCATTCTGGACTTGGCTCAAGAAAGGCTGGGGAATCTGCAGCTTTAGACTGACAGGCTGTTTCGGGCGGGCACCACCGTAAGGAACGCTGACGGGTTGCAGCCGGCTATTGTTGAGTTTGCCCATTCTGCCAGATTCCAGTCCTCGAATTGGATCACAAACCTCTTGTTTGCTTTCCTCCATTTCTTTTTCCTCCGTCACAGAGTCCTCCTTTGAAGGGACCACTGGCTGGATTTGTGCATCTCCACCATGAGCCACATTCAGACCATTGGATGATTCAAACTCTCTGTACATTTTCTCGTGGTCGCTCTCTATTGTTTTCTCTTTCTCTTCCTGATATGACCCCCAGGTGTCTTTCCCTGCACTTTCATTCTCAACCAGTCCTCCATTTTGAAAGGCACCCTCATGATTCTCCCGCTCACAATCAAGTTCTTCGCCACCATTCACTGATTTTTGCAAAACTGATTCCCCTTTCTGGAGATTACTTCCTTCTGGAAATACCAGATTACAATCCCTCATTCCGAGCTCAGGGACTGGTGAACAACTGCCAGTCTTGCTTGCTTCCATCTTAACACCATTATTCAAAACTGGTGGCCCATTTCCACACTCTTTGTCAAGAACAGTGAAATCTTGAAGACCACCACCACTTCCTTCGTCAGTACCATTCTGCTCCGTCTTCAACTCACTGGGACCAGTGTCCTTAACACTTTGCTCATCTGTAACAGTTCGACTTGTCTCATCATCGCCACAAAGATTAGGACTAGATGGATAGCCGTTTTCCAGCACCACTCTGTTCGAGGATGGCAACTCTGGCAACTGCCCATCAGTGCTCACCAGCTTGCCAATATTGGGCTGGGGCAGAGGAGGACTGTGAACATCTGCTGGCCGTTCTTCATTCTTGCCCTCTGGCTGTTGCCCCACCCCCTGTATCCCCTCTAACCTGGTGACCTCAGCCAAAGAGGGGCCGTCTGACGTCTGGGCATCTAGAAGCGGCTTGAAGCTGATAGGGCTGTCCGTTGGGCTGAGGTCGGAGTGGGTCAGTGCTGGATTCAGGGAAAGGAGGTGCGATGGTGGGGCGAGAATCTGGGTCCACTTGGCATCCGAGAGAGTCGGTGTGTCCGTTTCATCTGAAAGGATGAGGAGAAAGCTCATTAGCTTCCTTTTTGAGAAGATTGAAACAAACAGAAGATAAATTGAGAAATGAGGTCAGGCTAGATTGGAAAATGTTAAGGAAGTGGGCCAATCTGGTCATCGCCTTGGGATCCGTCTGTCAAACTCACACATGAATACTTTGGAATGTGGGCATAGATTCCCTTTCTCCTACTTCCATCCAAGCATGATCAAGCACACACATACACACACTGCTCTCCCTGCTTATTCGCCTTCCTTCTGGGGCCGTTTAATAGTTTTGAGTCTCCTTTCACCCCCATTAATCTGTCAAGATTAGTGTCGGAGAGGAAATATACATTCGTTCCACCGTTCAGTGGTGACACTAAGAGGGTGGCTGTGTGTGAGGCAAGTCTGTGTGGCTTTTAATGTTCTTTGTGGCATGAAGGACAAAGCAATCAATAATTTCAAACAAACAATTTTATATGGCTGTGCAGCAGGAGCTGTTGTCCGCTTAACCCAGAAAGGTGAACAAAATAACACTAATTACAATATCCTGCTATAACTCAAATGCACATGCAACCTTAACCATGTAAATTACACGTGCTTGACTATGTGACACTAATTAAACAGTGTTCAGGAAAATCAGCGAGAGGCAGTAGTCCTGAGGGGAAATGCTAATTCAATTGACCCCATTTACACTACAGACTGCTGCCACCAGCACAGCTACCTGCTTGTGCTAACCATGCTGTGTGCAGTTCAACACAAGGGGCAACATCAAACATTTGTTCTACTTCTATCGTCACCGGTGTTTCTCTGCGTTTAGTTCATTATGCTCTAATTCACATGACTGTGTGGATTATCTGAAGATATGTAAATGTGCTGAGACAGAGTATCTTTTCTTCTGTCTAACATTACAGAAGTATGCCCTCAAAACATTCCTGACTGTCAGAGCATTATTCTGTAAAAGTTTTGCAAGTTAGCATACCTTCGTTCTGTTCAAACTCGTCCAGCACCTTGTCCAGGTTAAAGGCCTCAGTCTGGAAGTAATTCTCCATGGGTCAAGAAACTCCACCCTGCCAAGTGCCGTGTGAACCTGAAAAGTTGCCTTTTTCATGAGCACATAAATACAGTATTTTCAACATGCACCAGGAATACAGAGTGCTAACAAGTTAAAACCTTATAAAAGTGCAGTGAACTGTTAAAGTCTTCCAGAGTCTGGAAGTATATCTGATTATCCAAAAAGTGATATTTTGTTATGCTCAATAAAATGTCATAAAAATGTCAATGATACATAATTTATTGGTACCTTTTCAGTTAAAGGCTAATCCAGAGGACATTTTTGTAACTTGGCACCATTTACTGGCTGATATTAAATATTTATTAACATTTTAAATTAAATCTTCAACTATTCACATTATCTGTGAATACTAACTTCTTGTACTAACTAAAAGTGATAGTGACAGACTATGGCAAAAATGTATGGCCAAGATGAAAAGAAAATACCATCTAAACTTTTCTGAAGACATTCATATAAACCCCCACCCCAATTGTATCACAAGGCCGATATATCGGCCGATATTTGGAATTTTTCAAATAGCGGCATTGCCCGATAAGTTTTTCTGCTTGGCTGATGTAGTTGAGGCGGGACTTTTATTTTGACGGCGCTTAGAAAGGCAGCGCCTGAGCACATACGGCTCATATTTTCCCTCTTATTCGCTGTCGTTGGTAACAGTTCTGTCCAATACGGATAGAAGTCTGTCTAATAATCAGATAGAATGGATAAATTATTATAACAATTGCTTTCATATTATTAGTAATAGAAAGGCAAACATTATAATACTTTTTTGTTTGCCGTCAGCATTAAGCAAATACGCATTTATATCATTTAAACAAATCTTCAAATGGCTAATAAACATTTAATTTCACAAACCTTTCAAACTTAGTCAAATCCAGCTGTGAGATCTTGTGAAGTGTGCATTTTTATCCTGCATGATCGCGTGTTCTCTGTTTGACGGTTGGTCCGTGTGAATTGAATGCTTTAAACTTTAAAATCGTGATTTCAAATTATGCTACGCTTTATGCATTTGCCCACTGTCATATTCATGTCCTTTTCTCTGTGTGCTGCATGTAAAATGAGTGTTACCCTGGCTTTATTTGAAAAATATGATTCCCAATGCACACAAACTTCCAAGATTACTGAGTGGCATGTTGGATACAGTGTTAATTTCCTTTTTAATTATATTTTTATTTAATATTTATTTATTTGTAAAAAAACACTTTGTCATCTAACATATGTTTATTTTACACATTTATTTTTTAATCCATTGCCAAATGATTTCAAATTTCTTAAATAATAATAAAAATTTCCAAGATATCGGCATTGGCTGTCAAAAAAAAAATATTGGTAGAAATTTAATAGATATTCGTTATAGGTGGATTGATTATCACATTTTTATCGATTTTCAACCGACAGGCGTACAACGTTACATCCCTAATCAACACAGAATCCCAATTCTCCCAATAATTCTAATACAAATGTCTCAGTCATAACACAAAATAACCAGATGGCCATAATGAAAATAATTACAATATCAATGCATCCCAAAAGGTGTGAAATGTCGAATAAATTGCACAATCTGATTTGTAATTAAGCTAATTAAGTTGAAAAGAAACATGCACAGATAATTATTCTCACCTGCTCAGAGGTCCTCTTCAGTAATTTCAGGTATATCTGCACAAAGGCTCCTGATAGAGCCCTCGTCTCATCCAGTTTCACATACATTGGACAGCCACATCTGAAACAAAACAGGATGATAATACCCCACTAATAATGACATATAAACTCTACTGGTTTTAATTCCTGTCATGCCTGTTTAGCCTAATGCTAAATAGAAGCCTTATGTTAATACCTTTAAGGTCCAAAATCTTCCAGCTAACCTGTCATTCTTAAAATAAGAGCATTTCCGGTACTTTGCTGAGCTTTGAAGATGGGCAATATCAGGTGCACAAAGTTGTGGCTGACTCTGTTACATTGCAATGTATAGGCTGTCACTGACAAAGTGGGTAACGGTGAAGGCCCGTCACAGAGGAACGAGGATTATGCCAGAATCAAGACATTCCACCAAGCAGAGGGTTCTGAAAGTAGCAGACTAGACACATTTTATGCTTAGTTATAGATGCATGCTTTGCTACACTGTCAGCACAACGCTAAGAAGACAAGGGAGAAGCGGAATAAGAAACACAGTTGTGCTTAAGTGAAGTGGGGGAATAGGACCCCTGAATTTGCATTTACTCTTTTTTTTCTGCTATGTGTTAAAATAACATCTGATATCACTTTTGACCAGAAAACATAATTAAAGAAAACAGTATTAAAGTGGGAAGTAAAAGAGAAGAAAACCTTAATTTTACAACAATTGGTTTTACTTATAGCTTACTTCAGGTTACTAGATTCCATTAGCTGTTGAAGTCACCGTTCCATATATGAAAACACAAATAACATCCTACTCTGGCTGGCACTGCTAAATTATGCAAGAAAAAGGCAGGTTATGGGTCAGTTTATGTGCATCTGTGGATTGGAAACAAAAACAGTATCTTATTGTGTCAAATTGCACCAGTACACCATTACACTTAAATAGTATTAGGAGTCTTGTGTTGAGCAAAACAAGCAAATGAATGTGGCAGGGAGGGCATTTTTAGACATTTTTCAAAAATATATACTTCTCTCACCTAAATGTTTGATCATGCCATGCATTTTTGTTTTGACAATCGTGGAATTGTTGCACAATAGCTTACACACAGCACAAGCCTGATTTCGTGAGCTGTATGTGAGGCGGCCTACGGCATATGCAGGATCCTGTGTGAGAGCGCAGTCCATGCTGCTTCTGAACCGCTTACATACCGCACATGTGCTTTCACACAGGAGTCTGCAACTGATCTGTGGCTGTTTACTACCAACACAACATTTATCCATTATTTTGATTTCAAATCCAAACATTGTTACTGAAAATACTTTTTCAGCATTGTGATTCTTTTTTTTTACACAGTACAGTAATACAAGATTTCATGTATGTGTTTAAACAAAATAAATATAAGCAACACATTATTTAATATTTTTTACTTTTGCATTTACTTCTAGATTAATAATATATTAAGTTGCTCAAGCAAGTGGCAAAACATTTAAACCTACTTTTCTTACATTATTACAAACATTCTAAATTATAACTTACCATTGAGAGAAACAGTCAGCTCTACTGCCTTTTCATTTGCATTTAAATCTTTATTACAAGCAATCCTGCAGTTCATAAAGAACTTTGTTTACCTACCTCCACAATTGCCATCTATTATTGCCTTGTTTATCAAAAAGTGCTCTTTTCCTTTATAGCTAGAAAGCCATGTGCTTTCTGCTATGTGTTAAAATAACATCTGAGGGGTATTTTGCTAAATATATGCACCATATAACATAATCATTATAATTTTTACTGTTCTTATGTTTAATTTATGTTTGAATAAATCCATCATTTTTTATGACAGCTACCATTTAAATGTTTATATTTAAAAAATACGAATTGAAGTAGAAATATTATTATGCAATTGAAACTTTATTATTTTAAAAACTTCATTGTGTAATTTTAACAGTTGTATGCTATAGCTTATAAATCAGTCAATTTTAACCTTCAATATTTTAATAATGTAGTACCAAATGACTCATGTATATTTTACAGCATTAGTTGAGAATTTTTTTCCTTGAGAAAACTTGACAAGTACTGTACCCAATATATATCTAATCGATTATTGAATTGAATCGAATCAAATTGGTAATCTAATCGAATCGAAAGCTTGTGAATGAGAATCGAATTGAATCGTCAAATTTGTGTCAAAACCCAGCCCTAATGCAAACATGTTGTTGGCGTGGAAGTTTTTTACTGTGAGTGAAGAAGACACTAAGTTTGCTATTTGTGAAACTTGTAAGGCTAAAATAAACCACGGGGGAACCACTTGCCATTAATGCTCAAGTAGCATTTTGCCTATACATATTTGCTGGGAACACTTATTACCCACTTACTGCACTATTATTATTTGGAAGAGTATTGTACACTTCAGTTTTGTTCATTCATAGGATCTTTTGAGTTTTGTTAGACAAGTAAAAAAGAGAAATTTTTCTTCAATTTATAAAGTTGTTTTGTTTTTTAAAGCCACTCATTTTCAGTAAATTGTTATTTCTACTTCTTTCCAGTCACAGAGCACTTTTATTTTTTGAGAGTTGTTTAAGTTAGAGAAGAACCTGTAGCTTGGGAAATTGTAATGTTTAATAATTTCTTTTTTCATGAAAATAAAATTTAGCTTTGAAGAAAAGAACATTTTTGTTTGCATATGCTGTCAATTATAGTAAAGAAAATCGGAATCGTCAAAAATCGGTATTGGCAGATCACACTTACAAGAAATCGGAATCGGACAAGAAAATTGCAATCGGTGCATCTCTACTTAAAATAGTACTAGCAATAGTAAAGACATGCTTAAATTTACTTTATAAAATCATTAAAGATTTCACAGCATGCACAACCTGAAGGTGGATGTTTTTAGAATTATACTAAAGGCCTTTTACTTGCTAAAAAAGTAGTAACTATCAATCAGAATACAAAAGGCATGGAGAAGACTGCTTTCAACAGGTTTTTCAGCAAGGTTCTGATCTCACTGACAATTTGGAGGTCTTTGAAATTCCCATTTCAAATATAACGCTATAGGCTTCTTAGGGTTAAACAAATATTACCACATTCCTAGTATGACGGTTTCCGATGATCATTATCGGCACTCCCTGAAATCCCAGTAAAACAATTCTCACCCGCCTACATTCAATTAATGTCATATGACTAGATAAGTTTGGACTTGATAACTTTTCTTGGTTATGCAATGTGGAGATGTCTCACTGTAGTTTCATTTTTAATCAAGTACAATCGTCCTGTTGTTGTGCATTCTGCAAAGCATCTTTCTGCAGCACATCGAGCAGTTAAGACTACTGACGCAAAGCTCAGTTTGATTGCTTCCGCACTTCAGGAATGGTTTCGCTGTCACTTTCTTGCTACCGCCTGGATAAACATTAAGGCCTGCTGCGGCATTACAAACATCTCTATGACATGATTTTACTTTAATCTACTCCTAAAGAAAGAGAATAAAAATAGCATCGGCGGAACTAGCTCTTGTTCCTGTGTCAGTGTCATATGTATAAGAGAAAATATTAGAAGTAGCTCAGATGTCTTAAACTGCAGGGCCAACTACAGGGCTATCTGTTGCTGAGGGAAACAGGAATCTGTCAGCCTGTCACAGGGTTCACTGGATTTCAAAAGCTTCCACTTCATAATATCCTCTCTTCCTTGAAGTTAGCTCAAACAAGTGTGATCAGTCACACATTAGAAAGCTGAATGAGTAACTTTGACTTCTGCATCACAAGTGTTGATTCACTCTGACAAAACAAGTACCAAACCCTGATGACTATATACTCCCAACCTAAGCAAAGTTTAGTATGATCACACATTTTCTTGATTGTTGGTCTTTGCAAACCATATTCCTTATTGCATTCCAAAACACTGACAAGCATTATATGAAACCTGTGGTTGATTCCTACAAAAAAAAAACTTTCCAAAGTTTTTACATTTTTAAGGTATTGTAAATTAGAAAGCTTTAGAAATTGTCATATATACATTCATATATATTCGTATTTGCCTACAAACACACGAGGTGTTAAACAGTAGATGGTTGTAATGATTTGTTAATGTTGGTTAAGTGTTACCTCATCAATAATCACCCGAAATCGTCTAATTATAATACTGTAATATTATATTACCCTAACCAAACTGTATTAGTTGTCTATTTAAAAGTCACGTTTAACAGCTTACTGAGGTTTTATCTACAGTGTCTAATGACTCTGTTACCGTTAGCTAACGTTAACTAATAACATTAGCCTGTCAAAAAGACGCTCAAGTCATTACCATGTGTTTACTAACCTGATTACCAGCTATTTTAACACGCTTCACAAAACAGAAGACATAAATACAAACGCGTGAGGCTAAATTCATCTTTAGCAAGAAATACACATTAAAGAGTCTTAGTTTGCAGCTCGCAAACGGTCCATTCTCAGTCTCGACTGTATTAAGTATAATAAAAGGCAGTATTTTTGAGGCGTCTATAGTGAACACATCACAGGTTGTGATAAGCGAATAACAGTTTGTGGGTTAATCGTTTACTCACCGGTGGAATCCCCATCATCATCTTCTTCTTCACGCACGATTCAGCCATGAAACTCCCCGGGTAAAATCCAACATACTTCGTGTCAAATAAGCAAGCGACAATGTCTTTGACTCCTGTAGGTTATCTCCATGCACAGCTAGGCCATTTTCCAGTGTTCCACAGAAGTGAAGGAAGAAGTAGTTTGTGCGACAGCTCTCGTATATCCCTCCCCCAAACGTTTAATGGAGAAGGTTACTACGAACTGCAGCAAGGGTGGGACATTTTGGCTCAAGCTACGCTGAAGCGGTGTGAGATTCCCAAGCTAGCGACTTTCATTTGAGCCAAGATGGCGTCTGTTTCGTAACCTTGTGTGGTAAGCGATTCACAGCGGGTGACACCACCGTGCCTCTGGATCCACAAGAAACGCGGGGCGGCACCCGAGTCCGCGTGACGTCATAACAGTGCAACAGGGTATCGTCTTTAGAGATTGACATTTGGCAATACACTTATAAAAAAATAAACAGATCTTGTTACAGATCTTGAGCAGCTGGACAGAGCGAGTATTTAAGGACACATTTATTTGATTCGAGATTTCAGTTTCGTAAATTTTAATCATACATTTAAGAAATGGTTGCTGCAAATATATAAAAGTGTCTTTGTAGTTTTAATTCAAGTTCTGATTTAATTTCCGAATGCTGCACTGTCATTGTATGTTTTAATTTTTCCACTGTTCTTTATATTACATTAAACTTTCAGAGTCGGAGACTTTTGAAATTTCTGAATGCTTTTGAAAAATTAAACCTACTGAATAGAAAGGATGGCACAAACTAGTCTGAAAGTTACAGCGTAATTTGCTAACAAACGTGAAAGTAAATAAATAATAATAACAAATACGTGACAGCAATGTCAAGAGAAAAAGATTGTATCTCTGTGGTACAGAAAAACGTACCTTTCACCTGCTGTGCTGTGGAAGACTTGACTCATGGATATTAATTAGATTAAGTGATTGGACGCTCCAGGACGGTTACTAAGCAACGGCAACATAAAACGATTAATATTCATGAGCTATTAACATTCGTTTTGTTTCCACAGCCTCACTCTGTTTAAAGTGCGACACCAAGTGTTCATTCCGATAAACTGCGTGCTGCATGAATTTTTTTTTTTTTTTTTTTTTGTCAGGCACACAAGCATTTATATATTTAGGCACAGTCTCTCAATATTTGTTCCTCTTTTAATCCTTTTTAAACTTAAAAAAAAAAAAATCATTAGCCTAATGTGTTTCGTTATGTAGTATGTATGCAATGTAGTCACTCAGTGGAGCTATAACCATAAACTTACTCATTGGACTGCCATAGTGTGCTTACTCTGCTGAAACAGCAAAATGTATAATATGTGACATGACCAAGGTGACCAGATTTCTGAAAACCAGGGACACTTTTAATAGGTCAAAATATCATTGAGTTCACACTTTATGTTTTATTGAGTTCACACTTATTTTTTTTTATTTTATCACACTTTATTATCCACTATGGAAGCCCGTTTCCACCAGGTAATAAAAAAATGAATGCCCTAAAAAGTCGAAATTATGGCATACTTAAGTCATAATTACGAGATAAAAAGTCGAAATTATGACTTAAAAATTGAAATTATGACTTTAAAAGTCGAAATTACGAGATAAAAAGTCATAATTATGAGATTAAAAATCGAAATTATGACTTGCTGGCTCACTGATCTACACAATAGGACACATGATTATGGAAGCCCAGGTATTAAGATGTGAACACATTAAATAGTATTTTATATGGGACTTTAAACGTTGTTTGATGATATCATTGCTTTAATTAGTGGAACGGCACGGAAAAGTCTGAGCAAACCCACCCTTGAAAGGATTTTAAGCAAAGAATTGCATCACCCCAAGTAAGTCACAAAGTGATTACAGAAGTAGGCCTATTACGCATATGTAAATAATCACAAAATCAAAAGATCATAATTCATGTAGCATAGGCTACTGTATGTAGAATGATCCCGCATCATGTTCAGAATTGAATCATTGACTTAGGCGCATAAAACGCTCTGTAACAATATAGCCTAGTATAGGAAACACTGTGAAAATGTTTGCAGATGTAAGTTATAATAATGATTAGTAACATTTTATGGGGAAATCATTTTACTTCTTATAGCTACCATAATGCCAATAATGCAATTTTACTGCATTAATATGTGGCTACTGTCATGAAATTGTATTTTATTGTACGTGTTTACTACAATATGTTTAATAGTAATCATGTTTATTCATGTTGTTGTGATGTGCAGCCTAGGTCCAAGATTTGATTTAAAAAAACAAAACAAAACAAAAAAGACCAATCAGAAATTATAAATACTATTAATTTCATGTATCTTATTTATTTGTCATCACGATATACAATCATCAATTCAATTTCGATATCGAACCAAACCATAAGACGGATTTCTCGTTGTGATTTCTATTGTTCGTTCAAAGTCGTACCCTCCACTAGATGACAACACAGACCAATCTGATAGCAGCTAATATTTATGTTGATAGACGTAACCAGAATTGAAGAATTATTATATACGTCATTGTCTTCTAGGATGGATGACATTTAGGACTTTTTGAAGTCAAAAAACGTTTCAGATGACATCATACAGCGAATGCAACAGGATAAGGTATTTATGAAACTGTTAAGTATATATGTATCACATGTACAGTCCCTAAAAATTGTCACAGAGAAACTTTGGAACAATATATTCTGTTTAAATTTTCTCCAGTAGAAGTGCTTAAACTGGTCTGTCTTGTTTCTCTCTAGATATATGGAGTACTCAATACAGGGTACTAAATACTATGTCTCTGGTTCAAAAAACAATCCGCCTCTATAACTCACTATAAACCCCTGGGTTTATAACAACCAGTTGACTGTACATTATGCCTTATAGTAAATCCAAGTACCCTTTAATTCTATAGTGCTCAATACACATTTGTTTTAAAGCGTCTTTACAGTAAGAAACAGGAAAATTATGGTCTTAAAGAATAATAAATAGTGACATTGTTCAGTGAAGTCAATTCAGCGTTTATTAAGTTATGTTCAAAAACAGTTTAAGATCAGTTATGAAATGAGATCAATCCTGCTACAAAGTAGCTCTGCAGAAAACAATAATGTCATTGTCCATCTCAGCTCAGTTCTCACCCAATTTCAGTTCAGTTGAATTAGTAATATCTCTGAATTATACCTCACACAGTCACTGTCATCAGAGAATTGTTAACTTATATTTGAAGTGTTTTAAAGTATATTCTTTTTGCAGATTGATTGCAGTGTCATACAGCTTATGACAGATGACCAGCTGAAGGAATATCTGCCTTCCTATGGTGGTGACCGACTGGCTGTTCATGGATACTGCAGGTGAAAATAGCAAGATCCCAGTGGCCGAAAAGCTAAACTTTTTGATCGGCTGAGAACCAGGCTAGCAAGAAGCAAAGGTGACACTGACAATGTATGTGAAAAAAGAATGTCAAAAAATGCTCAAAAAAGTGTGCAAAAAATTGAGATGGGGTGGATGCATGTTCGAGAAGGGAAGTTTACTCAGGTCCGAACAAAAAAAGGTGGGGGTACACGGAAAATCTGTGTGTCAAAGGACTGTAGAAAAAAGGATCTACTTGAAAAGGCTGTCACGTTGTTTTTTTCCTGGTGAGAAAAGTTCAGAGGGAAACTTCACAGATTTTCTGGTTGATGTAACAGACTTTAAAGATCAAGCAATAGATGACCAGATTACAGCTGGAGAACTTTATGAGCAGACCAAATTACCAGTCTTGCGTTTTTACTTGACAACCAAGAAGAAAATCATTCCTAGTGACACACAGTCAGACACACAGTTCCACTTCAGCAGTGAAAACATGCAAGATTCCTGGTCTCCCACATGGCCAATCCGCTCTGTTCTCTGAGAATGTAGAGCCAGATCTAATTTATGTAGGCAGTAGCACTGTAATTGCAACAGGCAGTGATGATGTTTTTTTGTCTGACTCCATAACTATAGGGTGACTGATGTATCAAGTGAGATTGAGACTGATGCAGCCAGACAGCCAGAGGTGGATAATCTGGAGGATAGTGGCACTGTAACAGTCTCCACAGGACACATCTCTGGGCTGGAAGACACTGTGTTAGATGACACTTTACCTCTTTTAGAGGAATCATATTCTGTTCCTTCTCCAATATATAACTCACCAGAGCTGTTTGTTCAGAGTGAAAGGGTGAAGAGAATTATTGTTATTCATCGCGGCCAGGCCCTTTGACAGCTTATTGCACATTTTTGTGACAAAAGTGTCATGACAGATAACATATAAATGAAAGTCATTAGAGCTATTAGAGGTCATGGATCATCATAACTGTCGAAGAGTCCCAACAGCAGATAATATCGAGCAGCTCTTGGAGGAGATGGCACATCAGAAGCTAACCCTAACCCCTAACCCTAACCTAACCCAGAACCCAAACCTAACCCTAACCCCTAACCCCTAACCCCTAACCCTAACCCTAAACTTAAACAACATAAATGAGGTCAAAGCAAGCTTTATTTTTTGTTTTTTTTTGAAGTTTTTTTTTAAATGTTTGTTTTTCATGTTTTCATTTTAATATTTTCTGTTATTATTCTCTATAGGGGGAACTGAAGTTAAGCTTAAATAACATTATTGAGGTCAAAGCAAGCTTCTCTTTTTTTTTCAAGATGTGTTTTACATGTTCACATTTCCAAAGTTTCTGTTAATAAGAGGCACAAAGTTTGAAAGGGCCTTTTTGTTATTCCAGTAAGAAAGATTCTACACCGATTTGTCATGTATGTTAATAAAAAGAAGTTTTTCTACACATATTATACAAAGCTTTCCTTTTGTTTTTATTCTTGTCATCACTGTTTTTTCATTACTATAACACAAGTATGCTAATTTTTATTTGATTTATTTTTGTTTTTGTTTTTGGACAATTAAACCATTCCCTTGTTTTTTGTTTTTATACTTGTTTGTCTTCACTACTGACCGGTAGAATACAAATCTAAAATGTTAAGTCTTCAGCAACAAATTTGTTTAGTTATGAGGCTCCAACTCACTGCTAATTAGCTCCCTAAGTGTTATGTACAAGTACACTGCTGCAAACACATCGTTTGTAAGGTTTAAAACATGCTCTGACATAAGATCAACACGTTTTAGTGTTATGTATTAGTCAGATTTTGAAATTATATAGTTTGGTTTGATTCATGTTGTGTGTTGATACATATAGATGAGATACATGCATGTTGAATACTGCATAGATGGTAGGTGGTTTGGTGTGTGTTGGTTGTGGTAGGGACTTATTATGTGATTGTTGGTTGGTAATACTGTCTCATCAAGCTCCTCCTGTAAGGAAACGTACTGAAACAGAGTTAGTATGGCTGGGAATCTATGTGTGTAGCAGCAGAATCGCACAGAGCATGCATCATGGATCCATCCAGGGTAATCAAATCACAGAAAATGTGCAATAATTAATTTTAAGATATTTTACATTTATGATATGCATAATAAAAATGATTTATAACATTAAAAATACACTAATTGAGTAAGCACGTTAATAAAAGAGGTGAGCCAAGTTACAATTCCATGTTAGACTATAGGTGACATCTGGTGGACACTTGGGGAAGTGACAGACAAAATTTAGTGTCTGGTGGACACTTGGGGAAGGCTGGTTTAATGGACGGACAGAATTTATTATTTTACTTTTCATCTGACCTATTTCAGTTGGGGTGACCGTAATAACTAGAGTTAATTTTGCCCTTAAACACCAGGTTTATGCTACAGTTAAATAAATCTAATAAAGTGTATTGAAAATGATCAGGTTTTTGTTTGTTTATGTGTGTTGTTTTATAATATATATATATATATATGTTTTTGTTTGTTTATGTGTGTTGCGTGTGTTTTGAAGCCCTGTGTGGACAAAATCTTAGAGCCTTACTCCATTCAGATTAAATCGCTTGCTAGCTTTTCTCGTGTTAATCAGCTATATATTTTTAGTTCTCATAATTGATGGAACAAAATGTGGAAGTTATGTTGGTTTAAACCACCTACACAGTATTCCTTTTTCAGTTAACATATTAAGAATACTTTTGTAACTTTTAATGCCTAGCCAAATAATTTTGAATACAATATCCTGACATAAATTTAGACATTTTTAAGCCTGCTTAACTCCACATAAAATCGGTGACTACAAAGTCCTCTAAAAGACGTTAATCAATCAAGGCAGTTGCGATAAATGAGATCTCACCTGGATTTTGTTAAGGAAACAGAACTGGACCAAGGATTTGTCCAGGAGAGTGTCTGTGAAGTGCCCATCCTCTCTCAGTTTGTCAAAGAGGTGTATCCAGAATTAGACACATTCTCTTCAAAGAGTGAGCCACCATCTTTCGATGCGCTGGTTTCCAGAGCTTGGGCCAAAAGTTACATGGTCTGTTTCTGGTCGATGAAAAATTTTGCATCTCAGCCAAATGAACATTTTCTGTTCCTAAATCTAGCGTTACTCTAGCAGGACACCCCCCAGCTTTAATTACTGCATCCATGAAGTATCCAGCAATAAGTCATTGTTGGTCTTGTATGCCTCAAGCCATATCATGCTCCTGGAAAATCCATCTATACATCCACTTATTCCAATTCCAAATGGCTTCAGCTTGTCATAGCCATATGTGCCACACATAGTTCGGACCACGGCTATGATACACAAGCCACCTCAGTAGATTTCTTGACCTCAAGTTAACCCCTAACCATCTAATATCAGTAGCAGTACTATTAATGTTTCATTTTCAACTTGTTTGTTTAACAATGTGGTTTGAAGTTGATTTTTGGTGAATGCTTCTATAATCATGCGGTTTGGTTTTGTTGTTTATTGAAAGATGCTGGTTCTTGCTTATAATTCTTTCTATTTTTTGTTTGATGATAGCTATTCCATGCCGTTCCACTAATAAAGCAAGAATTTCGTCATTAGTAAAACCATGTTTAAAATACTCCTTAATATGTCCACAATCCATTGGACCACCTGTGTTGTATTGTGTTAGATCATGAGCCTGCAGGTCAGCAAGTCATCATTTCGACTTTTAAAGTCATAATTTTGACTTTTTAAATCTCATAATTTAGGTTTTTTAAGTCATAATTTCGATTTAGTAAGTCATAATTTCAAAATTTTTATCTTTTTATTATGACATAAATATGTCATAATTTTGACTTTTTAAGGCATTCATTTTTTTATTACCTGGCGGAAATGGGCTTCCATATTATAATGACTTAACATTTCAAGTCTTTTTTTTTTTTTTTTTTTTTTTGTGGATTATTTCGTTATTTTTTGAAATTTTTACGTTATTTTAGGTATTTTTTGTGATTATTTTTATAATTTTTATGAGAAACTGAGTCAATATTACAAGAAATTTTCTCATTATTACAAGAAAGTTTCTCAAAATAATGAGATGCTAAGCCATTATTACGAGAAAGTATTATTACAAGAAAGTTTCTCAAAATAATGAGATGCTAAGCCATTATTAAAACAGTGGAGAAAGTGGGCTTCCATGATTTACAGAATTAAAATTTTCTCCTACGAGAAAGTTTCTCAGTTTTTGTTTTTTAATTGTTGTGGTTGCCATATATATCATAATTAATAATTGCAATGATGTTTGAGGGTCAAACTTACTTTAGTTTATTAATAGGCCTACAACTCACCAAAAAACTATGATAAGTAAATAATAACTACTGCAAATAGTAAACAGATTAAAATAGGATTATAACTAAATTATGACTTTTAAAAAAAACATGAAAAATAAAACAACAAATATGAAAACTACATTTAACAAATATTTTTAACAAATTTATTTAACAAACATTTTCTAATTGTATTTAACATTTTCAAAAACTGTGAGTATAAAGAAATTAGTACAACTATTTTTTCCAAGTTATATTATGTTTATGGGAAATGGAACTTCACTATCCATAATCAAGCATATTGTTTTGCATTTTAGGCTGATTTTGACCACAAACTATGTTCTTTCCGCAAATGTAATCGTGCAAATGGAGTTGTGACGGTGGAAATTTCAGGAATGTTGTGTGTAAAACAATCCCACAACCTTATCATGCCTTGTTATAAAGTGCACACAAACAGTATTACTTTGTTTTATTATGTGACTACCTTGAAACTAGTAACAGTGTCTCTTTTGTCAATTGATGATAATAGCACTCTGCTCTGACAGGGCACCAAAAATCAGGACTGTCCCCAGAAAACAGGAACGTCTGGTCACCCTAGGGCCTTACTGAACATACTGAATATCCTGCAACTAAATAAGCAAATAATTAAACTTTTTAACTTGTTTAGATTAAACCTCTAGTAGAAGTGGAAGGTGTGAGTGACATACAGGCTTTTTTCAAGACACTTTGATGGGTTGTATTATTGATTTTTTAAATACACTTTATGCCAGGTGTGTTTTATTTTTGATTCAAGAGATATTGAGTGTTGTGATTAAATTGAGATTCACAAGACATTCAGTATTTTGATATTGGAATGTCTACATTAATAAATCCCAAAATGACGACAGAAATTAAAATGCTATTAAACTGCATGTTATATCAGTTCCCTTTCAACTAATAAAAATGAATGCAAGAAAACAAAGTTTGCTTTTATATAAGCAGGCTTTCAAGAGTTATGTTCGACACTCTAATTAAACTGTTGGAGGTAAATGCCTATATATATTCTGTGAAAAAAGCCTTAGAGATGTAGTCCCAGCTGTTAGTGGGACAGAAGAAGAGGATGAGCAGAAGGAAAAGCAGCATGAACACAACACTGACAGATGCAGAGATGGCATTAATCAGAATCGTCACTACAATAACATGTGCAGCACATTGATGTACAGGGTAATGTTACATGGACCTAATTTTGCTGTTCCTATGCTGAGGACGGATAAAACCTTCAAAATATTTAGCACCACATTGATATGTGCAGCACATTGATGTACAGGGTACTGTAATTCGTGCTCTGCTTTTACACAAAGTGCACACACACAGCAGTGAACACACACACACCGTGAACACATGTGGGCAGCCATTTTGCTGCGGCGCCCGGGGAGCAGTTGGGGGTTCGGTTGCTCAAGGGACCTCAATCATGGTATTGAGGGGTGGAGAGAGCACTGTACATTCACAATCCCCCCACCTACAACGAGACTAAGATTTGATTGCGTTTCCGACTGTAACCATTAGCCCACAACTTATATTTATAATATGTATAGATAATGTAACCTATTGGATTACACATATTAGGAAATGTATTCGGACTACTTTTTGATTACTTTTGTACACATACAGTAGATTTGATTGTTGTTTACTGTACCATATAAAATATATTTCATTATTTGGGGTCAATATGAAGTTCACACTAAACTACAACTAACTGGGTCAATAAAGAACTATTAATCCAAGCTAAAAAGCTAATAATAAAATAAAAATAAATAAATACTTTTTATTTTTAAACTTTTTCCCTGCATGTCAGTGTGACCATTAACCGAACATGCCAATGTGTTGTTATCATTGACATAATTCAAAATCTCAGGGGGACTTCAAGTGAATATTTTAGGTCAAAGGGATTCGGATGACAAAAAAACTTCCCTGCATTATATTGATATAACATAATACATTAATAAATAGGAAAACAGCAATGACATTACAAAGCGAAAGTCTTGCAGGTTTTGAATTATTTTGTGTAGACCTCCAGAATTCAGAAAAGGTCACTGGATATTTTGCAGATATTTTACTGCTTTACTGTATATCAGTGTTTATTAACTTGCATAATTATTCATCTCATACATGGTCTAATAGGTTTATTGGTGCTTTTGATCCTAAAGTCAAAAATCTGATTTAAAAAGGGTCTCATTAAATCACCAAAGAAAACACACAAGTCATTTAGCAGATTCTATATTCATATTCAAGAAATAAGGGTACAACAGCTGTCACTGGGGCGGTACCTTTTCAAAAGGTACACTTTTGTACCTATTAGGTTCTAATATGTCCACTTTAAGTACTTATATGTACCTTTAAGGTACCAAAATGCACCCTTTTGAAAAGGTACTGCCCCAGTGCCAGCTGTTGGGCCTTTATTTCTGAGAGTGTAGATATTTGTCAGTTACTGAACGGCACAGTCAATCACAAGTTCTCCCTGATGTTCTCTCTACAGCTCATTTTTTTGTTTGAGACTTGTTATGTAATTTGTTATGTAAATTACACATTAAGGTCTTCACTTTAAATTTATCTTGTACATCATTTGAGATCCCATGGAATAATATAATTAATATGTTAAAAATGTGGAAGAATATGGTAGAAATAAAATTCATATGTAATCTGTTATATCATATTATATATATTTTTTTTTTTTAGGGCTGTCAAATGATTAATCACGATTAATCACATCCAAAATAAAAGTTTTGTTTACATAATATATGTATGTGTACAGGGTATATTTATTATGTATATATAAATACACACACATAAATTATATATTTAGAAAATATTTACATGTATATACATTTATAGATTTATATTCTTATATTTTATATTATATATAAATATATTTAATATATAAACATAACATATTCTTCTTAATATATACATGCATGTGTGTGTATTTATGTATACATACAAATATACACAGTATACACACATATATTATGTAAACAAAACTTTTATTTTGGATGTGATTAATCGTGATTAATCATTTGACAGCCCTAATATATATATATATATCAATCATAAAGTAAAAACAGTAATATTGACATATTGTTACAATTTAAAATAATTATGTTCTATTTAATATATTTTAAAATGTAATTTGTTCCTGTGATTTTCAGCAGCTGTTATTCCAGTCTTCAGTGTCACTTCATAAAATAATAATAATAATAATAATAAAAAAAACATTCTAATATGATGATATCCTGAAAACAGTTGCTTAATATTTTTGTGGAAAATTTATGCATTTTTTTCCCCTTGATAAATAGAAAGTTTATTTGTGATGATATCCTGATTAAATTTTTTTTTTATTTTTTTGGAATTTTTTACTTTGTGTCACTGATGCATTGACACTGTTTTGTTTCAGGGGATCAGTTGTTGGAATTATTGAAAAAAGTCGTTATTTTTGTTTTCTTCGCTTACAAAAAGTGTTCCTGTCGCTTCATATAACACAGGTTGCAGTCTGATGGCAGATGGAGTATTCTGAAGATGACTTTCTTACCTTTTATGGACCCTGACACTGTTATTTACTTTGCAGTCTATGGGACAGTCTCAGGCCTCCTGTTTTTCATCCAAAATATCTTAAATTGTGTTCCGAAGATGAACTGAGCTTTTACGGGTTTGGAACGACATGGGGGTAAATGATTTATGACAAAATTTTCATTTTGGGTGGAGTATCCCTTTAATGATAAGGTTGTTTTTTTTCTTTTACACAATATTGTAAATACTATTTTTATACAAAATATATTATATACACAAATATTCCATAATTATAACTTGGAGTGTACAAATAAAGTGACCTTTCCTGTGTGTACACTGCACAACCTCTGCACTGTCACACTGTCGCAGTTATCTTCTATGTGCTATCACACCATGTCAATTCAACCAACTTTCAGGCAGGCTACAAAATAAATAAATATAATCTGTGATATAAAATAACATTTAGCCCTCATCAGAAACTCTTTTCAGTTCAGAACAGTTTGTCTCTTTAAAAGTTCAGTGGGTGCAACTCAACAGGTGAGTTAGTTCAGCTATGATCCAGTAGATGGCACAGAGTTGTCGTTTATGCATCATGTACTTTCTCCTATGTTAGTCTCAGATTTCCAGCAAAGTGCATGGCCCTCTATTGTCTTGAAGGTGGACCGTTGTTAAAATTGATTGGGCCTGTCTGGTCCCATTATAGAGACAAGGTTGAAGAGAAGCTGAGATTAGAAGTCAGTTTTTCAGTCTAGCACCCCTTTGCCATCTCTGCAATGAGCCACTCCAGCTTGCCAGTTAGTAGAAGCCCTAAGTGCTTCAACACCAAACCTAAATCCTTAGAGGGCTGACCCAGACATAGCTCTGCCTGGAGCCCTACCTGCTCCCCCTGCTGGACGAGACAAAGATGGACAGATAAGGAAAATGGTTCAAGCTAAAAATAGTCAAGGTATGTTGAAGCAGAGAAGAACAGAAAGGATTTTTACTGACAGAAATGACTGTCCAACTTTAGAGGATTACTGGGTCATCGCTGAGATCATTGAAAACACCAGCTTTGATTCTCACATGAAGTAGGTTAATTATGTTTAGCAAATTCATCAGAAATAAGCAAAATACAGTCCAGCATCTCCCCACAGTACGTGCTTTAATCTAGGAGTGGCGGTATGTATATTTTATCAGCAGGGCATGGCTGTAATGCACTTCAGAAAACACCACGTTCCCATAATTCTCACTGGTCAAATATATCTTCCCTTCTTTCATGGGGAAGGAAGGCAGAGGTCACCAGTACTCAAAGTCATCAAGATGACTTGATAAATCAACAAAGATTCCGGGAAGGCAGGATATTTTTATTGAGAACTACGTGGTTCAACAACCACATTCAAATGGGGAAAAATCCCATTCACGTCTTCACGCTAAAATGTTTTCCAAGCACTTTTTCTTTCCCTTTACAACTGTCACCTGTTCACTTAGCAAATACATGGTTTTTAAGTACCATAAAAGTACATCTCACTCATTAAGTCTTGTGAAATTAAAGTTTAGTGAAATTACATTAAATTACATTACATTATTAAGCTATTAGTTTTGAATCAACAATTGCAATCAAGTGTTTATATTAAACAAAAAATAATATTAACAATGTCTTTTATTATAAATAATAAGTTTTGTTTCCCATTATGTCTTTTTAGTAATTTAATTACTGTTTAATATTTGCTATATATATTAGTGCTGTCAAACGATTAATCGCATACAATATAAAAGGTTTTTGTTGGCATAATATATGTGTGTTCTGTGTATATTTATTATGTATATATAAATACACACACATAGGTTATATAAAAAAGTATATGTATTAATATCTATATTTATATTCATATAATTTATATTTAAAAATATATATTTCTTATATAAACATAACATAACATAATACATACATTTTTAAATATAGACATGCATGTGTGAGTGTTTATATATACATATTAATTATACACAGCACACATACATATATTATGTAAACAAAAACATTTATTTTGGATGCGATTAATCATGATTAATCGTTTGACAGCACTAATATATTATATATATATATATATATATATATATATATATATATATATATATATATATATATAATTTATTGGTCCTATGCATTGTGATTGGCCGAATGCCTCAAGCATGTGACAGAAATATTATGGCCTATAGAGTAGTACTGCATCCTTCAGATCTCCAAAAGTCTTTAGTTTTATTATATTTATAGAGAGAAAGATTGTCTGTACCGATTTTTTTCGGAAAAACACGAGCGGCTGGAGGCGTTGACGTGTGGGCGGAGCTAAAGAATCACATGCGCTACTTTTACAACATTTGTGTGTGTTTACTCGTGGTTTATGAGGACATGAATGATTTATGGATTTATTGTATGTGACTTATCAGTACACACGCCGGAACCGTTTTTGCACATCAGACTAATATTTTCATAGAAAAAACATTGTAATAGTAGCGCATTTCAATGAAGAAGCGCGCTTTGTGATTTATTATTAAATAATTCATTTATTTTCATTGACATTTTTTCACACGCATTGTGTATTGTTGTTTGGAGTGGTTTAACAATAAACAAACAGAAACCTACAGTGGCCAGCTAAACAAATGTTAAATATACACACCATACATCGCATGTTGTTTACTTGATGTGCTTACGCGCCGATAGCTAAGTTAACAACACAGATATTTGAAGCAGTTTTACTCACCGCCTGCGGTTCCAACCGAGCGGCAACCTCGCGCTCTCTCTCGTGAAGCCAATAAGGAAGTGACTAAAACTGTAATTCATCGACTGGCCGCTTGAGGCTGGCTGCAAAAGGGAGTCAGTCCCATAGACTCCCCATGTTAAACATGCCCAACTTTTACAGCATAAAAAAAACATGTTTTACAGCCTGGTTCAAAAAATGATTTTGGTCTATATTGCTAATTTTGGCCCTCATGACAACTGTGAGGGGGTGTGAAATTTTTTTTATAACTCCTTCCGTTTAAAATATATATAAGCCAGTCTGCATAATTAAGGGCGTGGTCACTTGAGTGAACAGTGTGGATTGCCCTGCTGACAATGCCGTCGCGCTAGGTGGGCGTGGCTTCAGCAACCAGCCTCCGCCTTTTTGCCCATTTTCGATTTTATTCCGGGAGAGTCGCGCAGTGACGCGCTGCCAAGAGACGGCCCGCTCTGCACACTTTGAGCTTCAAAACAGCTATTGAGAAGTCTATGGGTGACGTCACGGATACTACGTCCATATTTTTTTACAGTCTATAGTTCCAACACACGATCGTGACCCTTTGGGACTGCATCATCCTTAAGAAATAAACGCTTTGCAAATCCGGTGTCAAACTGGGACTTGTTTGTAAAACAAGCATCTTCGAAATGCAGGGAACAAACAAAAACACTTGCACAACTCCGTTGATGCTCTTAAAAAAAAACTCCATCCCACTGGTCCCTTAATGTTGTTTTTTTTGGTAATCTGTGCAGGGTTGTCTTGCCCTGGCAAACCACAAAAACACTTCTTCTTTGGTGACATGCTTTTCGCTCTCTCGCTCTGGTGAGTGAATGTATCTGCTCTGGTCTACGGGCGCGCGCGCGCTCTTCCGGGAGAAGTGCCCTTAGGACCCATATAAGGAAATTCCGCACCATTAACGTCACACAGACAGACTCGAAAAAAACTTTCCGAAACTGTGTGACCAACCGGAAGGAGTCATTTTTGGAACAAAAACTACTCTGTCAAACGTACAACTTAATTTTTGAAACTTTGTCCATGTTTAGCATGGGAATCCAACTATTTAACAGTGTAAAAAACTCAGTATGCATGAAATAGCATTTCACCCCCCCTTTAACTGATTGTTGAGTATTTGTAATATTTTTACAAAATTACATATTGTTAGATTTATTTCTTTTTGTGAGGTTATATGTTGTAGTCGGTCCTGTGGTAAATCCAATGCCCTCATTCTTCATTCTGCAAGTCAATATTAGCTCCTATGTGCTCTCAATCTGTCTGCACACCTTAAGTCTCTGTGCCAGTATTTATCTGAGCTGCAGTACAAGGTTGAACTGGTCATCCTCACCTCAATGCGGAGTAGTCTTACTACATGCAAGTAGTTGTTGATACTGTGCTCCAAGCGCTCCAGCAGAGTGAGTCCACAGCCAGGTTGGCTGAGTGTCCTGGCAGACCTCACATCCTGCGCTAGAGTCCCCAAAGACAGCAGGATCTCGGCCCTCTGCTCATGCACCTGGAACACACACACACAGGTGTCTCAAAGAGTGTGTGCCCGAGAGCAGCGTGAGTGGGTTGATGCACTAATGGAGGGAATGTGTGGGAGTGGGCTGCATTGAACGACTCACTGATTTTCTCTCCCAGGTTGCTTTGTGAATTCTGATGCATGGTAATTTAATATCAGACGGCAGAGGATCTACAGCACTGCAGACTACCTGTAAAGGGAGTGAAAAGCACAGCCTGTTAAATGTCTCACTGGTGGATAGACAAGCAAAGATGTAGACGCTGAGAAGTCAGGCAAACACAGAGTCAAGTCAATGAGACAGTGGATAACACCAGGACAGAGGATGACAGAGAATCAAGTAAGACAATTAACATGCAGATATGTAGACTGACATATATCTGTCAAGTGAAGAGTCGCGTGCAAACATCTAATAAGGCTGAGCTATTAATGCTAAAATGGTAACTTGGTATTAATTCCTGCAGTGTTTTTTTTTACTAACAAACACAAATATATGGTGGTGACTTGAAAAATTATTCAACGGATTGGAAGACTTTTATAGCCTAATTCAACTGAAGGTTATTTGGATATGATTTAAGCACAAAATATAGGCTCATTTGGATTGAAACACCAGAGATGAATATCCTCTCAGACCTTGGTTTGTGCTTGAAATGAAATGGCTCAACCGTCCTTGTAACATGATCTCTTATGAGTTATTATGGTGCAAGGTAAGAATTTAACCATTGGGCCACAGATCAACATCCCAAAGGCCCATTCATTTTAAAATTATCTATTATAATATAATAATAAGAGAAAAGTGATAATTCTTGGTTTTTGTTGTTATTGAAAGAAACAGAAAAACATAGAAGTAAAGAACTATTTACATCTGAAGTAGATTTCTCAGTCTTACCATTTCCACTTGTAAGTCCTTGACCTTGTTCATCATCCTTCTGGCTTCGCTGTCACACACAAAGTCAATTGGTCTAGTGTGAACGTAAGACAGTTCAGAGGCAACCATGCTGAATATTATTACCAGCACTCCTATAAGACAACCAGTCCAATGAGAAAATGTGTGTTTGTATTATGTAACTCTGGGAACTACAATAATGAATTACAGTGGTAGATCCATTAAGTCACAAATGTGCAATATATATATATATATATATATATATTAGAGTGCAAAAGTGCCTGCCCTCTTTTTCAACAGACTCGGTTCCAGAAGTATTTTTCCCCTTAGTCTTTCCTAAATTCATTTTTAAAAATGTCTTTATTAAATACCTGTAAGCCATGAATCAAAGCAACCAGCCACGAGGCGAATCACAAGATTGCAAACTTGAAAATTGGACAAAAGGACAAATGTATGTGTACTTTAATGAGGGCTTTAATGAAGGAAAGAACTACAATCCCATTAAGCATTGACGACGACACCAGTTTACATTTACATTTAGTCATTTAGCAGACACTTTTATCCAAAGCGACTTACAAATGAGGACAATAGAAGCAATCAAAATCAACAAAAGAGCAATGATACACAAGTGTTATAACAAGTCTCAGTTAGCTTAAAACGCAGTACTCGTAGCAAGGGCTTTTAAATAATATAATAAATAAAAAGAAAACAGATAGAATAGAAAAACAATGGATAAACAATGGATAAATATAAAACTTTTGATTTAAAGGTGCTGATTATATAGCCTATACAGAAATAATATATTTTACGCTCATTGCAAAATATGTATATTATGCATACAAATATTTAAGTAGCTTGAGATCGTAGAGAAACAGATGCTAGCATACTACACAAACCACATACTAGCATATTACTCTTCCTACTTCTACCATGTATTTCCATTTCAGAAATAGTAAATATGCTGTACCAAATTAATTGTTACTCTACATAATTTTCAGTGCTTTATTGAAGTGGGAGGTTCTTTTGGTTTTTGGTGCAGTTTGCTTGTCATTTCTCTGCAAAATTATGGGTAATGTAGTTTTCCACCAGAAATTCTCCTTTAAAACACAAGTATTTCAAAAAATAATTTGAAATAATGTGGGTTGACAGCTTCAACAAAAGCATATGCCATTTATTTAAACAAACTTGTAGCTTACAGGTCTGTCAGTATAAAGGTTTAAAAAGTGTTGTGACATACAGCCAAGTATGGTGACCCATACTCAGAATTCGTGCTCTGCATTTAACCCATCCAATGTGCACATACACAGAAGTGAACACACACACACACCGTGAACACACACCTGGACCAGTGGGCAGCCATTTATGCTGCAGCACCCGGGGAGCAGTTGGGGGTTCGGTGCCTTGCTCAAGGGCACCTCAGTCGTGGTATTGCCAGCCCGAGACTCAAATAGTTAAACTCTACGTTTAACTATTGTTAAAAATCAATTGCCCAATGGAGAAAATGTATGGGATTTTTACTTCTGGAACCAAACTGTTGCACTCTATCCACCTTATTTGGCAAGTAAGCTATTTTCTATGAATGTAGGAGACTTCAGATTCATTAGCCACTATAAAGCAAATTTAGTGGTAAACAACTAGTAGAATAACAAGTGCAGTAAATGGTAAAAAATATTACTACAAACCATTTTTATAAATTATAATTATGACAATACATTAAAATATTATTAAAAGAAATACCAGGCTGCAATATTAATAATTAATATATAAATAAAGTTTGTGTTTTGCAAAGTTTGCTGCTTAAGCTGTTGTGGTGTTCATTCACATTGTTTTGTTGAGTGATCAGATGCATTTTAAATGATTGCTAAAAGCTTCATTGGCCAAAAAATTTACTTTTCACAAAATAAAAAATAAAAATTTCACTGTTTTTGATCCTGACAAAATGACCAGTTAACATTAACTGACTAATCATATCAGGTTAGTGTGAGAGCATCTGCACGCACAGTGAGGCCAAGATTTGTAGACAATTGCCTGGTGTCAAGAAGGGCAGCAAAGAAGCCACTTCTCTCCAAGAAAAAAAACGCTGAGGACAGACTGAAATCCTGCAAAGCAAGAGTGATAAAGAAGTGGCTCGAAGATCATTACACTGAAATTTTGGATCCATTGCCAGGCAACTCTGTGGTCAGTCCTCAAAAGGCGAGTGGACAAGCAGAAGCACACAGATTGTGATCAACTCCGAGAACTAAGGCAAGAATGGATCAACATCAGTCAGGATTTGGCCCAGAAGCTAATATCCAGCATGCCAGAGCAAACTGCAGAGGTTATAAAGAACAAGGGTCAACACTGTAGCTAAACATTGACTCATTATAATTTTTATTTTATTTTATTTATTTAGCCAATAAAAGCATTTAAAACGTTTTTTTATATATATTGTTTTTTTTTTAATATATGTTGGAAAATTGTGTACAAATTATTAATACGAATACTTTGGAAGAAAAATTTTCAAATTACTGCCAAAACTTTTGTCCATGACTCTGCATAGGCAGAGCAAGGCTGGGGAAGGTTTAGCCTTCCCCTGGCCATGAGGACTTGCTGCAAAATTAAATCTATTACGTCTGTTGCTAACAAAGCAAAAATGAACATATAGATCTGCTCATGCTGCACGTATTTCATTTTATGCGTTTTTAAAGTGTTGCGCATATTAACCAATCACATACAATTCTGTTGAGCTTCAGAATGCAATGGCCAATCAGAGGCGTTCAGATGAGTCATCGCTGAAACTCATCAGTTTTGAGTGCGCGCGCGTTCTCTGACTGAATTCAGCTAATTCTCTCATCAGTAAGAGATTCATTTCACAGTATATACAGCTTCAGTGATTTATAACGATAGTTTGTTGTTGTTGTTGTTGTTGTTGTTTTGTAAGTGCTGAAATTCGCCATAAGTCAAAGTTATTGATAATGTCACTTTCCTAATCATCAATTTCTAATGTTTTTTATTAAATTGTAATCACGTTAAATACAAATTCAGTCCCATTAAACATATTTTATTAGCCTACATGACACCCGTGTCTGGCCGTTTACTAAAAAGACAGGTTAATGATGTTTAATGCATTTGGCTGCTTTTAGCCTTAACCTGTAGTTGGTTCACCCTCCGCCTATGCATACATAGTCTACACATATAATACATAGTCCTATTATTCAAACTATATATATATATAGGTAGAATAAAACTTTTAACAGATGGCTAGAAGTTCAGAAGTCTCCAATTCCAAAACATCGGAATTGGTGAGAGATGAGCTAAGATGGGATAGAGCAGAACTAAAGTCTTGTGTAGTTACATTTGCTTTTAAGATAATCTACAAATAATCTATCAAGTATTTCATTTTCATTTAGTTTATATTAATGACCTGCTCCAAAACTCGAATTTAGAAGCATTTTCAAAATAATTGCGCAAAAGTAGCTATTTTTGAGAAAGAGGGGGGGAGAAAGTTTTAAAAGCCGCTAACACATATCTCCACGACTAGCTCTGCAAAAGGAGGGCATCATTCATGCTTACTTACTTAAATCCATGCCCTGTGACAACATGAGATCCTCATATGCGTTGCTTTCCATTGGAGAGCGCGTTTTTACGCGAAAACGCCCACCGAGATGTGCGCTCATCCACCACATTCACCACACTCCTCATGTGCATCGCCCCCACACTTTCTAACTTCTGAATCTTCCTTTCTCGGCTGGGACGTTTTTTTATCACGTCTCTGAACATGCCCCGGCGTCTCTGCAGTGAGTCACTGCACACCAAAGATATAATTAAAATGAGAGTAACCCTGCGGATGTAGTGGAAACTGATGCAATTCTAAATAAATAAACCTGTAATAAGACTTTTGAAAAGAGGTAGGCTGCACAAACAAAATGAGCCCACATATTTTAGTTCAGGTTAATATTTTTTTATTACGTGATCAGTCTTCTGCTTTCAGAGGATTGCAGTAGAACATGTATTCCTATGTATTCCTTCATTAATTTATAGGCTACCTCCATATTATGCACACTTCATATTTTACTCTTTATATTTTTATTAATACATCACTGAATTTTCCATTAAATATTTGCTGCTTTATTGAATTTATATGCATAAAAATGTCATTGTGCAAAAGGCAAGAAAGAACAGTATAATATTTCCCGTAGTATACATTTTCACTATGCCAATTTCAACCCACAAAATTTAAAATTTAAGTTTAATTGTGCCTTTTTGTAAGTAAAATCAAAGTGATGCCAAAGTCGCCAAATTACCAAAAATATTGAATGTAAGCCTACTTACTAATATCACAGAATAATATAAAAATGTAATATGATCACGTGTTTAACAAGATATATTGATGGCAACAAAAGATGTTATCCGTCTACCTGGGAGCATAATGATACGAACATGTTTAAAGGGATCTCGTGTTCTTAAGTGTTCAAGGGCTCAAAGAAAGCAGGTGTGTGTATGAATCAGCAGAGCTGAATGAGTGTGCTCAGACGGCCTACTTTCATGCCCAGCCTTCTGGTGTCTCTGTCCCTTTGCGAGTTATCATAAATATTTGTTTTATTCAGCTCCAACATATCTCTTTGCCAGATAAAACACACACACACACACACACACACACACACACACACACACACACACACACACACACACAGTCATTTCGGCAGTCATTTCATTTCACATTTTTCAGTCTTAGCACAACACCTGTCACCTGTAAGGCTATAATGTTCAAATGCATACACAGACAGCAGTAGAAATATAGCAGGCATATCTTCCTAGCAAAACACCTGTTGTCTCTGGATTTGGTGAATTGGTGTAAACATGAGGAGATCATAGTGCATTCACTGTTTATTTGCTGCAAATGTGAACACTGAGCCACACTGAAAAAATGTTTTCATTCATCCAATTAAAAAAATGTAGTGTAAGGGTTCACATTTTATAACTTGAGCCAATGAATAATAATAAACTAAACAATTAATTTAAATTCTATTTTTGATCTAAACAAAAATATATAGATTTGGTTAGAGCTCATCGTTATGACGATCAGGGTTTGCATTAGTTGGGCTCTTGACCCTTGACTTTTTAATGTGTTTTTTTTTTTTTTTTTTTTTTTGCTGTAACAGTGTTTGTAACAGTGTTTGTAAGGCACGTTTGTTATAGCAAGAAAATACACAAAAAAATTGTGGTTAAGCGTTTTTTTTTATTAGTTTCAAGTTATTTATAATAGCTACACTATACAAGACGAGATGATGAACTATTATAAAAGATTTTAAAAACATCTTTAGAATTACAGCATCATTTAGACACACAGACATCAAGAATCAGCACATGAATCTCAACAATGGTGACAATCAAAAGCTTCATGCTGCAATGCATGCTGGGTACCAGCACAGTACAAAACTCAACCATGACTCCCAGCATGCATTGTGGCATGAAGTTTTTGATTTGTCACTGTTGTTGAGATTCATACGTTGATTCTTGATGTGTGTGTTTCATAGCACATCAGTGTTTTTTTTTTTGAGTGACGTGTTTAACAATCTTTTATAACAGCCTGATCATCACTGCTCATTCTTTTACTCTAGTGTTTCAATAACATTGTTTTGGTACGAGGAAAGACACTGGGTAAAATCAGTGAACCTGGTGTTTAATGATGAATATGCCATTAGCAAAACATAATCAACGATTCTATATTTTGCTTTGGCCCTTTTTTGCCACAACAAATATGTTTAAAGACACATGGTTACAGCCTTCAAAGAAAAGTTAATTTAAAAAAATCAAGGGTCAAGTTAAGAGCCCAACTAAAGCAAACACTGATCTCTTTCATGGTAGTATCAAAAAAAAAAAAGAAAAAAAAAAAAAAAAAGGAATAACAACATGTAAACCTCTGTTCATTCTCAATAAGCACTTCTGTAGATGTCTGACAGGAATAGCGTCAGTCTGTTGAGTGTTGAGTTAACGTTCTGGTTACACAGTTCTGGTTATATATATATATATATATATATTTTTTTTTTTTTTTTTTAGTGTAGCATCAATGTTTACCAGCTCTCAGATGTAAAAAATCTGACACCTGAGTACTGAAATTGTGGATGTGTGAAAGACGTCTGACAGAAATAGCATCAGTCTGTTGAGTGTTGAGTTAACTTTCTGGTTAAACAGTGATATATATATATGTAATATATATATATATATATATATATATATATATATATAATATATATATATATATATAAATTTTTTTTTTTTTCTTCAGTGTAAGGTCAATGTTTACCAGCTCTCAGAAGTTACAAATCTGACACTTGAGTACTGAAATTGTGGATGTGTGAAAGTTATGAATAATAAATATTGATGTAAAGATTTTTTTTTAAAATTGAGAAATAATTGTTTAATGAAATCTATATCTATTTTATCGGCGAAAACAAATAATTTCTAATATTATTTTTTAAATGAGAATTTTTGTGTTTATTAAATCTACATCTTTTTGTTTAGATCAAAAATAGAATTTAAATTAATTGACTTTCTTCAACAAGAAAAAATATACTTTGTGCCAGGTTTTATAAAATAAAAATAGTTTTCATAGACATAGAAAATATTTTTTAAAACAATTTATTTATTTTCTTCATTGGCTCAAGTTACAAAATATAGATTATTTTATAATTGGATGAATGAAAACATTTTTTCAGTGTACTTTTTTTTTAATTGGATGAATGAAAACATATTTTCAGTGCAGAATGATCATAGTTATATTTAAATATAAGAGAGTGTTTGCTCTGCACATTAGCGCACACTGAAATTAGAGGCTCTCACCACCCTCTCTCTTTCGCAGTGCAGAAACAATCTTCCGCTCAGTCACCCTGCAGCAGCCCACAAGTCACAGCTGTGAAAAATCAGGATAGGACAAAAAGCCTTGTCTACAAGCCTTGGAGTCGTTGTGATCACGACAAGCTCTGAAACCAATCAGTAATGATTACAACACCACACATAGACGGGGAACATGTCCCATCGTAGATCATCTAGATAGACAGATTAGATAGATAGATAGATAGATAGATAGATAGATAGATAGATAGATAGATAGATAGATAGATGTCAAAATGACATCAGCGCAATGCACCTATGAAGACAAACGCGCCATCACATGGTGTTAATAACGGGCAATAGGAACAGAAGTGGAATCAACCCGCAATAACTAAACCAGTGACCGAACCCGCATTGCATCACAGTATCAATTCCTGGCCAGTGCACGCGTCTCTCCTTTACCTGTCAGCGCTTGCAGTGCACTCTAATCCGAACCGTTTAGGTGATGCATTACCACCGACAAGTAGGCTATGTTTTAAGGGAAGCGCTTGGCCATTTTTCCCCCCGCTTTATTTTTTTTTTTTTTTTTTTTTTTTTTTTGAAGTTTAGCCTCCAGTCTGACGCGAATTCAAAGACGAGCGAGAGGCATCAGCAACAGGGCACTGCCAATTCAACAGCGAGGACAATTATACAGAAAGCATCTCGATCGTCTAGACGAAGAATTGGGACCGAACAGCACTGACGTCATTACTCGATTTTGATTGCGTTGCTCTAATTGTGTGGGGATTTCTTACATTTTTTTGCGTCATTAAATGGAGCGGCGTAGGTGACGTTTGGACTGTTGCGTTCAAGAGGAGCTCTTACAAGACTAAAAGCCGGCGCGGAAAAATGTGAGTAGCCGCAAAAGACAAAATAGCAACCTGTTAAGGTGTCCAATGTAGCTGCCGATAAACTGCGCGTTAAAGCGCTTTAGAAGTCACTCAAGTGCCATCGGAACAATCCGTTCTCCTCATTGAAGCTTCTGTGTGTCATTCTTATTACGAAGGGCATTTAATCGACAGGGTTATCTTGTGGGGCTCAAGGGCACAGTGTTATTCCTGCAGAGAGTTGAACATACGCATGATTCTCTTGTCTAGATCCTTTAATGAGGACAAATAGGCAAAATTTTGACTCAGTGTAAGATGATGTCCTATCGCTCCCATGAAACCCTGTGGATTCAGTCGTTTACAGCCAATGTCCCTTCAAGGTCCTTTCTTAGTGTTGGAAGAATCTAAAACGCAAGGGGGAAAATTTTCAATTTATATTTGCATCTACATAATTCAAAACTGAAATCGATAACTCCACCTCTGCATTCACTTAAGGGAAAAATTATGTTCAAATTGGAAATGGAAGAGTTCACTTCACATTCAGAAGAGAGAAATATCTCATAACTTTGAGAGAAACTTTATCTCCTTAACTTGATTGATTGATTTGGTATCATGTGGAGTTGATAAATTGCTATCAATTCAAGTTTGATTGAAAAAATTATGCACTCTGTAAATTTATGGTAAAAATGTCAGCTGTATTTGCTAGAACTTTACCATAAAAATACACTGAAGATATTACAAGCATTACAGGATGGCATTTTGGTGACCAGATTTCACAGTTCCTAAATATATGTCATGCAATTATATAATATGTTATAATAACCTATCTGAGGTATAATCTGTTTGTTGTAAAATGTGCTGATATGATAGAAAATGGACACTGGAAAGCCACACGATGATTTAAAGTTCAGTAACATTGGCCTCTCCAGCGACAGTGACTAATAATAACTTGAGGACAGAGCACAGTGTTGCCCACACAAACACAAAACACCATCAGGGTAACTCACATGACACTAATGTAAAACATGAACTAAATAACAAAAAATACTAGAACATCTCAATGCACATAACAAAAATTAGATGAAACAAACTACTTGAATGAAATCCAAGCAAATTTAATTGATCATGGAGCGAATTCTGTGAATTCTTTTCCCTTATAAAATAAAAGACAAATAAATATAATTAAAATCACAATTTAAGTAATATTTTACTGTAAAATTGCCTTCTTGAATTTAATATAATTGGCATCACAATTTTATACTTCTAGAAAACATTTTTGTAGTGTTCTACAGTGAAATTACATGTATTGTTTTTGTTCTGTATTTTTAAATTGTATATGAAAATAACTTAACTAAGTTTTTAACTTAAGTTTGTTATTTAGTTATATGTTCAGTTAATAAATTAATAGGTTTTTATAGCATTTGTACATCAAACTACAAAATACAGTGTATTTCCAGCCTGAACGTATGTACACTCATAGAATTTAGATCGAGCCAAAACCAATTTTGTTGCAGGCTAGTATTGAGCAAAAAGAGCCACATGCCTTTGAGTTCAAGGCGCACTGGGTCTTATTCCCTGTTGTCTGGGATGGTAATGTACTTGTATGTAATCTATTATCGACCCTTGTTTCACACCCCCACTATGGATTGACGTCACATTTTCTCACCCAGACCCACATTTAAATAGTCAATGAACAAGTTGTTCTTTTGAACTCTTTGGGCTTCCACAGTTCATTAAAAGAACATTACAGAAAGTTTTTTGGAAGATGCATCGAATTGGGTCAGTGTGTTAGTGCTGAGGGCATTGGAACACCCAATTCAAAGGAATGTGCAATGGGTTGGGATGCTCACCTGTCCATACCTTGTGACATGTGTAGCCTTTGTGCTCAAACAGTTAAGTGAAGATGGTTTGCACAGTGCAGTCTGATGTATAAAGACACACAGAAATAAGGTTGGTTTATTTACTACTTATCTTAAAAAGATATTATGTTCATTCAAAATGAAAATTAATTTCCTTCTGTGGAACACAAAAGATGATATCTTAAAGAAGTTGTGGTTTAAACAACATTGAAAAGAGGTAGATTACCAGCTATGAGTGTACAGTGTACTTTGCAGTGATCTGTTTGATGACAGCTACAAACACAAAGACATGTTGTTTCTATCAGTATTTTTAAGCAAAGACAGGGTTTTTCAGTTAAGTCTGTGTGCATGAGCATGCATAGAGGAAAGAGAGCTTGAACACGTATACACAAAAACACTGCAGTGTTGCAAGAAAACTGACAGAATTCACAGTGCTACATTCATATTTCATCCCAGCCTGTGCCCCTGCTGTTCCCTGTGCTGGCAGTAGACCTGTTACTGAGCCCAAGAGCAGCCTACCAGTCTCTGTCTCTGTATGGAAATCGGTTTAACAGCCAATTGGTTTCTTTCTCTCTCTCCAAAGAATTTGGTCTTTCATCCCTTGAAGCCTTTGAGCTGTTGGTGCTCGTGGGCCGAGTTTAAAATGCATCCTATTTCAAGCTTGCATCTATATTTAGTAGTATTTACAATATAAGCATAAGTAATATTAATGAGGGGTGTAATGAACTGCTCAGGCTCTCCACAGGTTTTGAAAGTGATGTTCTGTGTCGATACAAATCAGTTAATTTAGAAGGGTAACAGGTGCATCCCAATTTCAACTGAAAATAATTCAGCTCAGTGAGTATCAATGTTGAGTATCCAAAGTGTTCTTTGTATGATAAACTGAAAACATATCTGTTCCTGCCTCGGGTCATTAAAACTTAGTCATAAACAGCCTGGTATGCGTAATCTACGCAATAAGTGCTTGAGTGCACAGTAGTGCAAAATAGCGATTACTCACACAGCGGTAGAAAATATATCTATTGATTTTTGACAAACGAGTCAACAGGTATGAAGTGTAGTAACCCCTGTCTTCCCACACAAAGCGGGTTTTCAGCGCGTTATGGCATTTATTGCAGTGCGCGCGCGGGAAGAGGGAAGAGTTCATTCGACAGCTGGATGGGCTGCTGGGCTGTTTTCTGCGGTGAAGGACCTGTTACTCAGTTCATGCTGTTTGTTGAATTGCGTCCCAGTGATGCGGAGGTGATCTTGTAGCTTTTGGGAACAGCGTATAGTATTTAAATATTAATCACGGTTATGGCACGAGACCGAGCCCCTCAGCGCGTGCTTCAGTACCAGCAAACTCTGGTGAGTATTGTTGGTCAGCGTGATTCGGATTTTCTTTATATTATTATTTTATCTATAATTATTTTTCGCGAAACCAGCTGTTTTATCCTCAGAGGTGCGTAAAAGTATGATTGGGTGAGGGTAAAGCTGTGGGTTTATTTTAGTTATGTATGAAATCACTTTTTGAATTGCTTAAGTGGCCAATTACATAAGTTGAATGGCGAGAATGTAATACAGCCTAATTATTGTAGGCCAGGAGTGTAAAAGTCGGTTGATATTTCATTTGTGTGTGTTGCTTGGAATTTGTAACCAACTTATATGCTGTTTCCAGCTAATTAAGGCATTTGTATATTGATATACGAGGTAATTCAAGTCTGTCGAGTCCACAATAACATTTGAAGCATAACTAATGGAATCATTTGCATTATGAGTTCATCCACATTTCAAGTTTAAGGGCATAATCAAAGTCCTCCCTTCATCCCTGTTTCATTTCTCCAGTGCCCCTCCTACTCCTGCTCTTGCACTTGTGGACTAAATGTAGATCCACTCTGAATATTAATTGACTCATGCACCAGTTTCCCCCCATTTCTGTCACATGGTGATTGACAGCTGTACCCTGGAGCACTTGACAGGGATATCTCTATATTCAGGCATATATGAAGAGAAGGAGAACTGGAGAAGGACACGTTCAAACAGTTGGTGTGGGGTACAGTCTCTTCTGCACCAAAATCCCCTGCTTCACCCCTCCCACTAACATCCATCTATCTGAGCAAGTTTTTTTTGCACTGTTATGACAAATGCGTTTGCATAATGAAGGTAGGCGTGAAGTGGCCGCACTCAGATCCATGTGTTGCATTTGTATCTTGTCTTTTTGAGTTCAGGCTATTTCTGAGCAGCCTTTCTCCCTGCAGGGCCAGACGATGTGTTCCACAGCGTCTATGTGTGTGATGAATGAAACTGGGACATTTTTTTTCCGACCCTGCTTTCCTTATCGGTGAGAGGATCAATAAAGCTCTATACAAAATGGTGGCTGGAGACTCACGGTTTTATTCTCTCTCTCAACACCTTTCCCTTTAACCAGGGGTTGGGCCTCGTTCTGATTGATGTCTTTATCATTTACTGTCCTCACAAGATGTTTAGATGCACTGCCAGACACACAGTCTGTCTGGACAAATTTGGCCAAAGGAGGATTAGGCTGTGATGTGTGCTTTTCCATGCCATGTTTGTTTTTCCTTTCAGTATGTGCACAAGTTCACTCTCTGTATTTTATTTTCTATTAATTGAATTTCTCCATGGACTTTGCAATGCTTATGCTTTTGAGACTCACATTTTCTGAGTATAAATGCTCAAATATGGCACTCAATACTGTCAGTTTTAATAAATCTGGCCTTGCTCAGTGATTCGTGTTTACACTGAAATTCGTGTGATTGAACTGGTGATATTATCTTCTCACAGGACCTTTTAAATGGTCTTGCAGGTAAGGGCATCACAAGTGCAGTGAGTCTGCTCTTCAATGGCCTTTTGTATCTTGCAGCTCTCAATTGCACATAAGCACACTATTTGCAATTTTCTCCCCGCTCCTTTCAAAGAATCTATTTCACTCAAGCTTCTCTTCTGCACTGGCTGTACCTTTGGACGATATTTCTATATTGTTTGGGAGAAGGGAAAGAACCATGAAGCTTACATTTCTGCTTTCTCAAGAGAGCCAGGTCAGATGATTCCTTCAAGCTTTCAGCAAAAATAGAACGCCTCGGGACACTTTCCTCCTAGCTTTAGCACACATCACTCTGTGTCACTCAGCCCCAACTGCATGGACCAGTGGAGAGTCTCTGCTATCATCCTGTCTGATCACTGGCAGCATTCAATCCATCAAAAATCCGTCCGCCATCTCCAGCTGAAATGCTGCAGCTCTAGCAGGGGTTTACATATGAGAGCTGGATAAGAGCTGAGTAGAGATTACAAACATGAGTCAGTCTGGAGGCAAGCAGTGGTAGAAAGCAAATCGCAAGAGTGGCTGTTTACTTGTCTGAGAGGATGGATAAATTGATGGTATGCTGAAAGACAGAGTGAGTAAAACAGGGATTGAATGTGCTGGTGAAACTGGTTGAGTCAAAGAAGACATTAGTCAGAACTACAAGAGCAGTGGCAATTAAAGGAATAGTGCACCCAAAAATTAAAAGTGATCACAAATACATTTTGTCATTGTTTACTCACCCTCACGTCATTCCATATGACTTTTTTCTTTTTCATGCAAAGAAAGTGGTTGGTCACTCTCAAATGGATAAAATGGACAAAAAGCACATAAAATTGACCGAAATGTGTTTTGGTACAGCGTTGTTCCAAAATATGGGGTCAGTGTGATTTATTTGTTTATTTTTATCTATTTTGAATTTTTTGAAAGAAATCCAAAAATCAAAAGTGACGATAATGATGCAAAATATTGCAATTCTAAGTAAACACTTTTCTTTTGAACTGTTTATTCATTTTAAAAATGTTTTGATAAGCAAATCAGTATATTAGGATGATTTCTAAAGGATTACGTGACACTGAAGACTGGAGTAATGGCTGTTGAAAATTCGGCTTTGCCATCATAGGAATAAATTACATAATAACTTTGTAACTTTGTTCCTGTAATTATAGGCCCATTTTAAATTTCAAATGTCAGTGTCACAGATGTCAATAGAGAATGCACTATTACAAAGTGTACTTTTAAAAATGGTGCTAATAGACAATTTGAGCTAGATTTGATGTCATTAATGACAAACAGAATTTGATTGTGATACGGCATGAAAAACTTGAAATTTAAATTTGAAACTATTTCATTTGAACTATTTTTTCATATGACTTCAAAACACTTGGAATATAAGGCAAAAGCCACATTGATTCTTTTGATATGATAATTTTATTTTAAAGATTGATCATGCTGCATTACATCTTTTTGTGTTTCATTGAATGAAATAGGTTGGTATGACAAGCATTTGAGATAATTTTCCTTTCAGTGTATGTTTGAGAATTGAGAATATAAAGAACAGATGTTTTAGACAGCTTTCCAATGTCCTCCATCAAGGAGAGTAGGATTTCGGCCACCGATGAGATCACTGTAGATGACTTTAGATGTACAGAGGAGACAAGTCCTACTGTGTGACATCAACCTCTCCACTCATCTCCAGCATGGTGCATGCAGTGATTATGCTTTTAGCACTGCTAGAGGATGTTTACAGTGCAGTTACTAAAGCAGTAAGATGCTAATGACCCCACAAACCATGGACAAGAGAGAGGTTGTGGTGGGAAGTCTCTAACAGCCAAATATATATGCTATTCATCACTCACCGAGATGATTTGACTATCCCGTTCATGATTTATTTTTTTATTTTCTCAAATGAAGCAATGAATAACCTTAAGCAGGCAAGGCTACAGCTCTAATGACAGCCATATCTACCTGATTGCAAAATGGATTAAAGAAGGCAGTTTAATCTCACATCAGCTTTTAGTCGCATGATCTCCATCCAAGCATCTGAAATACCATTTGGCCCTGAACCACTATAATTTAATACAACACCTCAGGTAAAGATATTACACAATTCTTTAATATTCTTCATTCTGGCTCAATGTCAAATCGCCCCACACCAGGTGCACTGGATTGCAGAAGAGTCATTAGTGTAATGGGATCAATGCTTTGATTCTTGAAGGGATGTTTTGAGAAATAGGAGTAGCTTTGGTTGCTGACAGAGGTTGTTTTCATGCATCTTCTGGCTCTGTTAAATGCTAATCCAATACATCCTTTTCCTTACTTTTCCCATTATATATATTGAAGAAGTTCTGACATGGCGGAGTTAAAACTTGTGGAATATCTTAATAAGCTTGCTTGTAGAGATGTGACATTAAAGCCCTGACTAGGAGAAAGAAGTTGAACAAAAAGGCTTGATAACACACTATCAAGAATATGATTAGATTTTTAAAGCCAAGAGCTGAGGTAGGTTTTAGTTTATGGAAAGATTTATTATCACTACAAACTAAAATTACAGCTGTATTTACACTACCTTTCAAAACTTTGGTGTTAAGTAAGTTTTTTTTTTTTTTTTTTAAGAAATTGATTGTTTCTGAAGGATCATGTGACAGAACAACACCCCCCCCCCCCCCCTTTATTTAAAGAATTTTCATGGCATCAACATTTCTTGTAAGTTGTAATGTAAAATCTGCAGTCTCAATGTGACATGATGCACAATTCATTGCTTTTGTGACGAATCTTCTCTTACTGAGTTCTGGTAATGTCAAAATATGTTGCCCACATTTCTCCAGTGTGATTGCTCTTATGACACTGTGATGTCCTAGGGCAATGTGAGGTTTAAGTTGCCACAAAAAACAAACCACAAGACAAGCAAGTTAGCAAAACTGATATTTTTGTTATTTAGCCAAGAAAATAGGAAAGTCAAAAGGAAATTTAAACTGGAACTTAGGTTATTCCTGGTATGGGGTGTCTTTGGTGGCTTTGTTCCCTTTCACCGCTGGGCCACCTTAAAAAGGGAAAACAGAGCAGAAGAATGACAGACTGTCACACAGTCTGCTGTTGGCATTACCCAAGATCTCAATGGGGTCATATAGCACTGTCTGGGGCTATAACATCCCATTTAACCTAGTGGAGCGCTGCACCTGCCTTAGCAACAGCAGGACAGGGCACTTGATGCGCTCAGTTGGCTGGCTAAAGACTCTGAGGCAGAAGTGGTAAAAGGCTCCATTTACACTCCAAAACCCATCAGAGAGATCTTTACCACAGGCCACTCATATCCACCTGAAACCCTCCTTCAGATTTTCTGTCTGCAGGTCTTTTTGATTAGCATACTTGCTAGCTGTGTACCAGTAAATGTAGAGGTCAATGACAAATTAGAGTGTCCTTGATAAAGAGGAAAATTTTAAAAACGTTACATTTTTTTTAGAAACCTACTCTTTGTAGCCATGTTAGTTTTATATGGTTTTGAAAAACTTTTATAACATTTTCAAAAAAATGTCATGCCTCTAGTGTCAAGTCAAGTCAAGTCTGCTTTATTGTCAATTCTTCCACATGTAGTACATAAATACAGAGAATTGACACGTGAATTGAATTGTTATGTGGTGTAACAATCAAGTAAAAATCATTTTTCTGTAAATGTTTTGGGACCGTAAACTAAGCTTGACTAGGTCAGGTAGAGGTCTAAAAGGATTTTCAGACTCTTTTTCATAAGATTCTGTTTCACTCTGGTTCCATAGACTACTTTGTGCAATTCCACCAACAACACACAATGCTTCAAACCTTACTTTGTCAAATTTGGCGAAGCAGGCAAAACAGTTTCCCTCACTGCCACCCACGATCGAAAAATATTTGGAATATCCAACCCTGTGCCTGTAAATGTTTTATTTGTGTTGCTCAATAGACAAATAACACACACACACACACAAACATAAAATTGTCCCACATCTCACTGTTTTACATCTCATCCCATGGTAGTTCCATGGGTCCTACCACATGACTTTGATTTAGACAAATGTTTATTTATTTATTTAATTATTTATTTTCTTTACTTTTCCCAGTTATCAAAATGAATAGCATAATTAATGTCATTTTTATTTACACATAAGTTTCAAATATTCTAGCTGAGCCCCCAAGATGAGTTCTTAAAGCTGACAGGTATTTAACATTTATCACTTTATTATTTCAAGCTTGTAAAATGACACACCACAGCAACAGTAGCACTGTATGACTGATTATGACTGATTTCATTTCATTTTTCCTTTTTATTAAAAGTATTCACAAACTTGTTACTATATTGTAAATTATCTGATATTCTGATTATCAAATACATGTAAGTAAATATATTTTGTTGTTTAAAACACCTTTATAATAATGATGTTAATTGATCTATAATGGACAGTGAGCACCGCCATGATAGATTGCAGTTGAGCTGGTCCTGAGCAGGAGCTATATGCTTACGTCCAGCTTAAACCAGCTCAGGACAGTGTTATGAGCAATTATGGATTGGTTTTGAGCAGCTCAAACCAGCTGCCATGCTTCAAAACATACATAACCAGCATATATGGTGTTTTTTTTTTAACATGGTAGATAGGGCGAAAATCAAGATCTTCACATCTTTAACCCTTAACAGTTATTGAACTGTTGCAAGTGAAAGCAGCACTATCAGACCTGACTTCTAGTACCAGCTGTGTGAGAGAATAAGCGTGGCCTGTTTGCCCAATAACTGCTCAGTGACAGGGGTGTGTAGTGTGTGTACTGCACTTCTTGGTCAAAATGGCGCAGGTCTATTTGACCGCTAAGATACTGAAGGGGAATTTTTAGAGGTTTATTGTATCGATTAAGTGAGCGCTGAAGTGTTGGCAGGGTTGAGCATGATATGATGAGGCAGCATCTGTTGGGTAAACCTTGTTTTTCACAGCTCGTCGCCTAAACCCTTTTCTGAATTTCTGGGAGAGGTCAGAAGCTCACCTACGATAGGAGCATCACATTACGGATGTGAAATTTGATTGGTTGCAGCAGGTTATTGAATGTGATAGCTTGTTTTGCTAAGGTTAAATGTCACTCTGTTAGTAAAAGATGGGAGAGTTTAATTGGGCCAGACTAATATATCAATCTGTCCGAGAGGGACGGGTGCCAAGCTGATGAAGACGATTAGGCATCGCATGTAGGGCGACGGCTTCAGGTGGGTTTATGTTCTGAATGAGTGACATGGAGTGCAAAGGTTGTGTGAAACGAGGCAGACGGAGCAGAGGAGGAAGAGGAGAGTGCGGATCAGTCTGCGTCAGGCTGCTTTGCTTTCTCTCTATGAGCTGCACCTGCTCGTGCGAGAGAAGAGAGAGTCTACTGGAATCGTGATGCTCATCTTAATGTGCCGCTGGTGGCTGAGCTCTTCAGATCAGAGCGCCGTGTGTTTATAGAACAGAGAGAGAGGGAGAAACAGGAGGAGGGAGTAGGAGAGAGGGATTGAAGCGCTACGCAACGGACCTGCCAATATCCCTGTCTCTCCATCTTTAGTGCCGTGGGCATGTGCCTGTGTGGGAGCAGCTGACGGTAAGAACGAGGGATGGGAGAAGAAAGGAATAGGGAAAGGCAGAGGACAGGGTTACAATGGGTGGGAAATGGCTCAAAATACCCCCTTACGTCACCCGCACATAAGGATTTTTTTTTAATATCAGAGGACAAAATCACGTCAGGTTAAACGTAATGAAATGGAAATACAGCTGGAGGATACAAAGTTGTTCAAAGCATTGTTGTAAATTTGCAATTGATTTGCTGAAAGAACTGACTCCCCGATTTCTGGTGTAAAAGAAAATTGTAAAATTGATTGACACTTTAATCAGATCTCCAGTCAGGGTCCAAAATTGAACCTCGCTCAACACACTGAAAATAAATTGGCGTAGGAAACAATTTTCAATACTTTCACAAATAATTACAAAGAAATAGCAGGTAGCACATTAAATGAATCGTGGAATTTTGAAGTAGTAAAACCGAAAAAGTATATTCTTGAAAAACATACTCCAATAATCTCTGTTAGACTTAGAAAGATTTAGAAAAGTCGTTTTTTTTTTTAAAGTGCACCAAATGAAAACTTAATTGGGTTTGGCGAGAAATCATAATGCCACAAAATGGGATATGCACATTTCAAACCATAGTGATTCAAATCATCCTACTAAAGCATGTTTTCTAATAATTTTAATAGTGGTTGTTTTATTTTGGCTGTCTAATTTTTTTCTCTCCAGTACAGATGCGTATGTCAGTTGCTTCCCACATTAAGCCACAAAAATTAACATAGGACCAAATCACAATGTGTCTTCTTGTTTCTGTGTGTGTGTGACAAATGCAGTTTCATTTGATAAACAGATATGCTACGACTGACACAATGACCTATGTTTTTTTGTTACAAATATGAATTGAAAAACTACTAAATATTATTGTCATAGTGACAAACATTTTACTAAAAATAATGCAAAATACAGTTTTAATAGGTGTTGAGAAATATTGAACTCGTTAAGATTTGCTCATCATTGGCAGTTGTTGCTATTTATGTTGTGTGCTGTATTGTCTAAAATAAATAATCTAAATAGGGAACTGTCTTTGTTTTTTGTTTTTTGTGATGTTATGTATTGTATTTACATTTTGTTAGTCAAAATAACACTTATTGAATGTGTCTCTAGTCAGATTAATTCAGACTAAGCTTTGACAATGATGCAACTAATATCCAGTAAATAAATTGCTGTTCACTTCATCTTCTGCATTTATCAACTTGATAAAGTGTTTGTCTGGCTTTTGAATCTCAGACAGAAATCATGGTCTGTGGTTTCTTTTGTGATGCATAAAGCTGTGCAATGGCTTAAACACATAAATTACAGAGACTTTTCTAAGTATCAGTATCCAGCCTTCTGTAAATTTGTATCTTTGTCTCTTTAAATTGTTTTGCAGTGTCCTCAATATGTCTCCCATGGTGTTCCTGAAAATCAGAAACAGTATAAAACTTTTCATTTTTTAACTTTAAAGTTTAAACAGGGACATATCTGTTCATTATATTTTTATTTACCTTTTGCAGATGTATAACAACACAAAAACAGTACAGCATTTTTTTATCAAATAACAAGCCATTTGGGTTTAGAGGAGAAGAATGAAGTTTCATTGCTCATTTAAATCACATTCTCAAGATCGCCTCAGAAAACTTGTGCCGGGCAGCAAGAGAACAGAAGTATAGATTTCAGTTTGATTTATGGTCTCATGGGTCTGTGCAATAATCTGTAACTACTTTATTGACTAGTGAAATATTCATTGGCAGCATGGTGGTTGGAAAATGCTGATGTTTAGTCTGTTTCTTTGTTTTAGTTTCCAAAATAGTTTTGGAACCGAACTTGTACTGAATATAATTCATCAAACACCACCAATCAAGCATGCTGTTTTAAACTACTTGATTCTCTCTGTTTGACATTACCATATATCAGCTGAATGCAGCAAAATGTGAAAGTAGTTTAAAGTGCCCCTAGGTTATAATTTGGTTTTGAGAGTCCCCAGCAACAGGTTTACATGCATACAAGGTCAAAAACACTTTCATTGTCTTATAATATGCATTTAATTTTGTGTTATTTCTTTCCAAACCCCTCCTTTGCGTGAAGCTGCTCTGCTCTGATTGGTCAGTTGACCCAGTCAGTTGTGATTGGTTTACTAAGTACAGCACATTTCGGAAACGGAATGCACGTCACCATTACTGGATTACAGCTTATCAATAATACATCCTTTTATAATAATGATAGTGCTCCACTTTGTTCTAAAAAGAAAGACTCAGAGGGGGAAAAGATGTTTTATACTTGTGTTAGTGAACCGGGCCCACCGCTTGGTAGTAAAGAGACAAACAGTAATGGTATATGCGTTAGCTGAACACAGACATAGAGTACTAATAAATCACTGCAGTTTGTAAACCAGCGTATTGCTCCATCCTTTATCATGAATCCAAGTAATAAGAACATCAGACATTCTATATTAATTGACACATTTCTAGACAATAACAGACCCACAGCTGATTAGCAGAATGTTAGTTATACCTATAGCTGCACTGAGTGTATACATAACATAATACACAAAACTACATATGTTGCACGCTCAACAGAACATTTAAGCAACAATTATTAATCATACTTACAGGATGTGATTCGGAAGAGCAAGCTGGTCCAAACATATTGGGCACTGACCCCATCTTTCAAAGATTAGCGGTTTACGAATCCCGCGTTGAACTCATGGAGATTGGGGAAGCAGTCGTCAATGAAATGACAGGAACATAGCCAAAGGTGATACTGCTGTGGTATCAGAGTAAAGATGAATTTTAACCACTGATTCTTCAGATCCTTTGGAAGTGAAAATAAACTGAATTCACTTTCAGCATCTTCACAGCAGAACGTTATCCACATGAATGAGCTACAGTGTTTGAGGGATGAGTTCGAGGGATTTCCTCACAGAACATAGGTGGGCATTATGCAAATATGTTAACTTGAGACAGATGAATTTCACGGAAATGGGATTTAAATTACAAACGAACCATTTCAGCGGTTCAGAGTATTTTAGATACAATAACTTTGTTTATGATGCACAAACAACTACATAACACACTGCATGAAAGGTTAAAAAAATCCATAATTGGGGCACTTTAAATTCTGATGGTGTTTTGTGGTCCTGTATCTCTGTGTAACAGCAGCACTGTTTCTGACACTGTTAGCTTTAATGTGTAGAGCCCCGAGAGAATAGAAATACACATCCTATCCAGAAGCTTAGAAAAAGCTATACAAGTAATCTCTTCTTCTTCTTCTGTCTTCTTCTTCTGTCTTCTTCTTCTGTTTCTTAAAAATTACAGATTTGGTGAAGAACACATGCACACTTTTCCAGTGTCCTTCATTACAGAAATATTCTTTTACCTAAACCAACCAGCTCAGAGATTAATCACACCATTGTAACATTTGATTAAAGCTTTCCAAAGTATTTGAAAATCAAAAAATATTTTTTACAAAAGTTAAAGACTCCATTCTTACATAATAGAATGTGTTACTCATCCCTGCACTGCAAATGGCACAGCAGGCAGAACCTAGTATAAAAACTGTAAGTACTATTATAAATAGGCTTATAATTAGGAATATAACACCAGCAGAATTAACTGTTGAGTAGTGGTGCATGAATTAATTATGTTTTTAATTATGAATGAATTAGTGTTTTTAAAATGAATGGTTATGTAAACGATTCAATGACTCACTCACATCACTTACTTTGTTCCCGAATGAATTGTATTCTTTGAACAAATCAGTTGAGTAGCTGAGTCACTGTCAATATAAGTCTGTCATTTGTCACCATCTACTGGCATAACAATGTTATATGCTGAATAAGTAACAGCACAGTCTGTCTGGAACATGTACAGTATAGTTTTATTACAAAAAATGTGAAAATAAAAATGGGTACCCAAGTGCACATATTTGAAGACACACATAAAAAATGTTTATTATTATTATTATTATTATTATTATTATTATTATTATTATTGTTATTTTTTTTATTTTGGGGTTTTATTGTATTTATGATTTTAGTAGTTTAATCAACAAGTATTTAGTGACTTGATTTAACAGCTAAATTATTACTGATCTAACCAATGGAACAACACAGAAATGATTTAACTGGAATCTGTGTATCTGCATCTGAGGTATGAGGTACATGAATTCAAAATAAAACACACCTGGCTCTGTGTGGGAGCATCTCTTTGCAGTTCTAAGGAGACATTGCGTCATCAGTGCAAAGGCACTTTCAATGCCAAACTGCGTCAAGATACATATAAAATTGCACTCAGGTCAAATATATTTAGAAATTTCCAAAGCATTGAAGAAAAGTAAACTATGTACAAAAAATGTGCAACAGCTCTGAATCTGCTAAGAACATTTTTCACCAAGTGGTTTGTCTAGGTGGACGGAGCCTTAGGAAAAGAGAACATAGAAGTTACAGCCTCCATGAAGAACATGCTTGAGAGAACAACAACATCAACAATTCATAACTCTGTATTCTTGCAAGTCTTGTATGGGCAAGAGCTCAAATCACATCTCAGGTGGACTTTTCTGATAGGAATGAAAGTGACTCAACAATTTCCATGGTCCAATTAGGTCAAATGTGGGTGCTTAAAGGAATAGTTCACCCAAAAGTGAAAATTTGATGAGAATTTACTCAACCTTAGGCCATCTTTATTGGATTTTGAGAAATTTACCATTACATGACATATTCAGCAATAGCTCATCTGCAGTGAATGGGTGCCATCAGATGAGAGTGAGAGTCCAAACAGCTGATAAAACCATTACAGTAATCCACATGCTAATAAATTAATCATTAAGACGTTTTTAACTTCAGACTGTTTTTTCCAGCAAAAATACAAGTCCTATATCCATAACACTGCTTTCTGAATCAGGAGAGAAATATGTGCAGATCAAGCATAGTTTACAAACAATAACAGTCCAAAACAGTTCTAAACATCTAAATAGTTTGGTATGTTTTGATGTAAGACGACAGCAGGAGATTGACTTTTTTCACTGGTGGAGGCATTATTTTGGATTATGGATTGGATTATCGATTATGAACTCATATTTTGGCCAGAAGCAATAGTTTAAATTTAAAATGCCTTAATGATGGATTTGCTGACAAACGTGCAGCTTTCACTTCACAAGGCATTACTTGATGGACTGGGGTCTTGGAGATTACTTGTGGATTATTGTGATGTTTTTATCAGCTGTTTGAACTCTCCTTCTGACGGCACCCATTCACTTTACAGGATCCATTGGTAAGCAAGTGATGTAATGTTAAATTTCTCCAAATCTGTTCCGATAAAGAAACAAATCTTTGATGGCCTGAGGGTGAGTACATTTTCAGTAAATTTTTATTTTTGGGCTAACTATTTCTTTAACTATATAAATCTCACAAATAGTACCATTGCAGTGAAGCATGGTAGCTTAATGTTTCAGGAATCGTACTCAGGGACAGGAACCTCTGACAAACTGCCTTTATTTATTTGATGGGTTTTTGAACAGCCTGTTAAGTTGTACATTATTTCTGTGAAGCACTTCTCGGCTTGGTTTCCTTTATTTCCTTCCCAGGTAAAATCTTCATTCACTCCTGTCTAACTTTCAGATGTATGGACGCTATACACAGGAGTTGGGGGCCTATGCCAAAGAAGAGGCAGCTCGTCTGCGTGAGGATGGAGCACTGCGGAGGACCACCAGTGTGCGCGGCCAGGCTCCAGAACTCATGGAGTATGAGAAGGACCCGTGTGCCAAGTGTCAAGGTGGGTGTGCTACATACATGCGTGTGCCAACTGTTTGCTGGCTGGTCTGCAAGCGTCATAGCTTGCTATTTGCAGCAGTGGCTACAGAGCAAAGCTGGGAAAGCAAAGCAAATCCACAAGGATGAAGGGAAGCGGGGATCGAAAGAGAAAAAGGTTTCAAAAGACAGGAGGCAAAAGAGTTAGTAAGAGCATGCTGGAACTGGGGATTAGGTGAGAACGATGGTAGATTCAAGTGGGAGGGATTTACTCAGGCTGAGTTAGGCAGATGAATCTACACTCTTGTTCAGGCCCACATGGAATCAGTGGCAGTAAAACTTGGCATTAAGGATTCATGCTTTTCCTGCAGGATTGGAACGGCCATACTTTCATCTCCATATAACACAGTGGTTTACAAACTTTTGGAGTTCAAAGCCCCTCTTTGTCCAAGGCAATATTCAGAGGCCCTCCTATTTAAGCTGATATATGCCTCTAGTAAGAGAAAGATTTGGGAATCGATTGAAACGTTGTTAATTGCTGCATTCTCATGTGAGTCACAGGGAGACATACTTTTGAGACCCATCTTTATTGGGGATTTTCAGGCTTGAATTAAGGGAGGCAGACCCCACGATGGGCGCCATAATTCAAACACTGACTGCTGTTCCAACTGTTCCAGCAAGACTTTCTTGGTCAAAAAGCCAAGAAAATACAACAATAATACAACATGCTGGCGGACCAGCTTTTTCAGCCTTTTGTTAGACTAGCATCAAACCAGCACTAACCTGCATAAAGCATAGCTTTTAGCGTATTTAAATCCATTCCACATATATTCATCTGGATCTGCTCATGTATTTGAGGCAGTTCAGTGAGACAGGATATGCTCATGTCTGATGCTTGCAGATGTGGTGTTTAACCTCCTGTTTTCTAGATTGCCCTCTACTGGTGATTAATTGTCACTGGTTTGTGAAGCTGCGATTGTTTATCAATCTGTCACACATATTCCTCAGGTGTGGCCATCACCTGAATCTTAAAAGCATCTTCATGCTCTTCATGTTTATGGTAGAGACATTTTTCCCCAATAATTTTTCAAGCATTGGCGCAGAACGTTTGCTGTTGTCTAGCCTGTAAACAACAACTTGCAGCATTTATCAGCCTGTTCAATTTCCTCTGCACCTCAGTGCAGTGCTTGCCATTCACCAGCAGGGAGCATAATCAGTCTGCGCTGTTTAGGGGTGATAGATGAGACACATAGACGTGCAGTGTATCTGTAATGAACCTCTGTGTCTTTGTGTGCCTGTGCATCTGTGTAATGCGTCACCATTCACCATTGGATGTATTATATGGACCTTTACATATGAGTTTAGAGATGCCCAACACTGATTTATTTTTCCATTTAATGGTACATTAAGATGATTGGCTGAAAAATGAGAGTTTTGAACAAAAGCAGTTGCCATTCATATCGGACGTCTGTGATAAATTCCCTGAACTATATATATAACTATATATACATAAAAGTTGAGTTCTCATTAAATAGGCAACAGTGTCTCACAGTCCAATGTTTTTAGTGCTAATGAGGTATCTCATTGGTTTCTTGTAATATAAATAGACTGCTCTTTTGGCCTTGTGTAATCTCCAAAGACACACAGCATCTGTCTCTAATTCATCCTTCCCACCTCCCTGTTGAGTGTGAAAAGCATGAGAAATCTATCAGCAGTGTGAAGCGCAGGTCTTCTGATCCTCCTTGACTGAGTTTGAGGGGTTTGGAGGCTTGTCAGCTCACTACCTACACACTGGTCTACAGAGCTGGCATCATATGTCTGTTTCTTTCTCTCTGTGTCTCTGTCTTATATCTATTTTATTCCTCTATCTGACTTTAAAACTCTAGCGAGCTGACACTCTGCATACTGCCTACATAGGTGGCTACCTTCTAAGGCATCCTAACCATTATGAAACCTCATAAGTAACTGATTTGGAATGCTCTGCATATGCAGCAACCATAGACTGTATAAAAACATGGACGTAGTGTCTGTGACGTCACCCATAGACTTCTGAAGAGCGTTTTTGAAGCTCAAAGTGTGAGTGCAGAGCGGGCCATTGCCATCTTGGCAGCGCGTCACCGCGCGACTCTCCCGGATAATCGAAAATGGGCAAAAAGGCAGGAGTTGGTTGCTGAAGCCACGCCCACCTAGCTCGACCGCAGTGTCAGCAGCGGCAATCCAACTCTCACTCAAGTGGCCACGCCCTTAATTATGCTTAATTAAGCTTTAAGGCATAATATAATTTAAACGGATGAGTTATAAAAAAATTCACCCCCCTCACAGATATCATCTATATAGCAAAATTAGCTATATAGACAAAAATAATTTTTTGAACCAGGCTGTAAACATGTTTTTTTCTGCTGTAAAGTTGGGCATTTTAACATGGGGAGTCTATGGGACTGACTCCCTTTTGCAGCCAGCCTCAAGAGGCCAGTCGATGAATTGCAGATTTAGTCACTTCCTTGTTGGCTTCGCGAGAGATGGTGTGTTCAAGTCCTCCTGGGAATTTCGTACGTACGAGGAGGGAAGTCGTGCTGACGACGTGAGGTGCGTTCAAGTCAGTTTCATCGGAGCAAGATGGCCCTGTACCTTCTTTTAATGAATAGCAAGAAATTACAGCAAGGTTTAATAACTCTGCTTATAGAAAAATGCTAAACGGAGAGATTAAAAAAAATGTTAAAGCCATGTGCAATGTTGCGTATCAAACCATTTCTCATCTAAAGGTGCACAAATGTTGTAATTCAATGTTGTAATTCATTAACTTGCTGCTTATAAAAAGATTAATGATGATCATGATAAATGACAGTTTATAGACTAGTAAACATTGAAATTCAATTAAAATTTACCGTCAACTACAGACGTTGCATCCATTGATTCCGGCATGTTAATCACTGACACGCCCCCAACTCGTACAGATCGGGGCTTAAAGAAAATCCCGAGCTCCCCACTGGTATTTACGATATTGTGGTGGCGTTCATGTGCATTCAACTCGTAAATACGATCGATACGAGATGACTTGAACGCAGCAAGAGAGCGGGAGGTTGCCGCTCGGCAGCAACACATACATGGCGCTCTGCACTGGACTTTTTCGTCTCTTATAGTTTGCCGTTAGCTTGTCGCTGAGCTAACTGCATGGTGCTCGATATGCATTGAAATACACAGCACAGAAATATTGGGTAAAATAATAAATTTTTATCCACACTAACTATATTGTCAATACTTTTAAGGATTGCGTAAAGTAGATATATTTATAACGAACATTTGTTTGAGTATGCCACCTCTAGTCACAACATGAAGGCTGAGGATCTTTTTTCACAGATGTTTAATGCACTCTTCAACACAGACACCAACACTGTAGAACTAAATAAACAGGACGAATATACTATAACAAACATCAGTTACATATTCAGTTAAATGGAAAACACCTATGAATTTTAAACTCATCCACATACCACTTTTGCCTGCTTTGAGCTAAGATAGTGATTGCATCAAGTTTCTTGATTGGATGGCTTTCTCTTCATGCGGATGACAAAAAAAGGGAAGTGTCATACAAAAGCAAGATGGGAATACAATAATACATAACCAAAAATTCTTAGAAAGAATAAATATTGCTGAACTAAATGACAGTTGATTGTAGAAATCATGCTAAGCATTATAAAATAACCAAAATATAAAATTATACAAATTAAACTAATCAAAAGTGACTGAAATAAGCAAGTGTTTAAGCAAATACATTGAGTTTGCTGTTAGCTTGTTGCTGTTGATAAAATGATACTCCAATAAGCATTAAAATTCATAGCACACTGAAATATTGCATTTTTATTCACACTACAGTATTTTTAAGTATTGTGCAAATTATTTTTTTTTTTTCCACTGATCTTGTCACAGTGCGTTTTGGTACTGCCTTCTCTGTGAAGGATACCTGTGATGTTTTGGCCAGAA